>NW_004443967.1:20106026-20126927 GCF_000243295.1 Trichechus manatus latirostris
TTTGTGCCAGTAATGCCGGGGTGAGATGGTATCTCATTGTGGTTTTAATTTGCATTTCTCTAATGGCTAGTGATCGCGAGCATTTCTTCATGTGTCTGTTGGCCATTTGAATGTCTGACATCAATCCTTAACAGCTTGGTTTTACAGGAGGACAATCCAGGGCCCAGAAACCCCGCCCCTACCCCACCCACCTCCTTCCCAGGAGTTGTTTTGGGATCCAAGGGGTGAGAGGCTCTTGTGCTCAGGTGACAATAAGCTCTTTGAAAATTGATTCATATATGCAATTTTAAAGCCGGGGTGTCACAGTCATCAAGGTAAGTACATGTTGGAAAGGAGATTTCAATAAGTATTTTGAAAACAAGGCCCTCATAGCGACCACAGCCAAACCTGCGCCGGAAAGAGGCTCATACCTGCAAGTGAAAAGAGAAGGTGGCAGTACCCACTCAGAGTTTGCACCGGTCCCCTCTGTGCCAGGAAGCTCCGTTGGTGAGGCTGGTTTCTCTCCTCCCACGCTCCCTTCTGCTGTCTGGTCCACCCCTGTCATGAGAACAGATTGCAGGGATGCTATTTTCCCAAATACCCTCAGGGTCCCTCATCAAATAAAACACACCCACAAGAGTCTGTTATCCGTCTTTTAGCACTTTCAGGAGTAATAGAATCAGCTTTAGCAAACTGGGGAGACAGGATGTCTTGTCCACACGGGTTCCTCAAGACACCCCAACTTGGGGCCTGGCTCTGAAGGACATGAGCACCAAGGGGTTCCATTCCACCTCACCCAGAGCTTGTATGTCATATTCAAGTGTCACCGTGAACACCACAAATGCAATGTGGAGATCTTCCTTTCTACATCTTGGTATCTGGGATACTTTCAAAATTTGTACATTAACTATTAATAATAATCTCACTAGACTTTTGCCTGTTCCTATGACTGTCGTTTTGAAACTGGACCAATGGGCTCACGGCCAGCGTGCAAGAAGCCAATCTCTCAGATGCTGTTTTTGAGAGGAAGAAGGAGTTTATTTCACAGGTTAGCAAGTGGGAACTGAGAGGTATTGACCTCAGATTGAGTTCCTTGATTTGAGGAAGCATTCACATTTTATAATTATACATATTTATATAGGGGTGGAGGAAGGAGGCCGGCAGGATCAGGAAGTTCTAACTATTCATAGTTTCTATTGGTTATTCATTAGAGGTGAGGCTAGGACTCAGCATGGAAGTGGCCGATGGACTCTTCGCTTTTGAAATGGGCTCGGCTACTGCAGATGATGTATGTCCAGTGATTTTGGTTCCTTGACATGAGTCTTTTCGTTCCTTGACACGAGTTCTCTTGTGTTATTGAGCATGCGTGGCAGCCTGGGGTCATCTCTTGGTCATCTTTGTCTGTTCTGTGCATGTCTGACCACTCTGATCCAGTTAGATCTGGACCTGTCCAGGGCTCTCCAGAGGGTCTGCAAAACAACTTAGAGGAAGTGAGTGATGTGGTGGGGGAGGTGACTAGACGTGGCCTGATAACCGATGGAGTACTAATTAATTAGGTGTCTTCAGCCTCTAGGGTCCCCTAACAGTTTGACTGCCTTTTAGGCTAATTAATGTGCCAAGTGTCCACTCCTAACCCTAGGACTGTTGTACATGATTCTCCCAAGCCTGATTTGAACCCTTATAGGTGGAAACTTTCCCTCATGGGAGTGGGGATTGGGAGTAAGTGGAAATTAGTTTTGTGTGTGATAATCACATCTTGTTATACAAAGCTTATAAGCTGTGAGTCTAGGGGCTCCCCTAGTATCTCTGGTCTTCAAGAATAACAGTAGAGTTTTTCCCCAGATGACCTTTACTCTATTCCTTCCTTTGTTGGGTCATGGCTCCAATGTCCAACTCTGAGTATCCACTTTCCATATCCTGAACTTGTATTTCATGGCCAAAGAAACAAGATTAGGTTCACATGTCTCCTGAGTCACCCCATGACTGAAGAAGGGGGTGCAGGAGAGAAAATGGGGACTAGGTGTCTAAGAGTTGACAGCAAACTCAGATTTTGGAGTGTGGTATGAGAAATCTAGGAACTGAAAAGCAAAGCAAATTTCTTTCTCTTTCGTGTATTTGTTGTTTATGCTGAGTTTGTTTTCCTTTTTTTCCATTGTTGGTTTTTAGAAATGCTCGTCTCAGTTCAGTTGAGGAGTAAAGCATCTTGTTCTTGTGTCTGGGGACTTCAAGACGGGCAGATAGGGCTTCCTATATCCCCAGTGATGGGGCTGGCAGGCTTGCTGGTCTACCCATCAGTAAGCGCTAATGCCGTGCCAACGGGGGTCACAGGCCATCTGTCCTCTTCTTGCCCTCCCCTCTCTGTCCTCCCAGGCCTGCCCTGCACGAGGCTTGATCTAGCTGGCTCTCCAGTGCTAACCACACAAACTGCCCTGTGCTTAGTTCGCCTCTGAGGCTCTGGACACATTATGCAAATAATTGCCCACACATCAAGCAGAGAAGCCGAAACAACCATTATGGGTTCCATCCACTTAATAAATAGGTAATTTACCTAACACCCTCATCACCACACACACAGGAGGGGTAAGGTACAGTACACCCCATAAACAAAACACTGCACGTGAGCGGCACAGGTGATGCCCTGTATTTTATTTTCCAAATTTATTCTGTTTTAAGTCATTAAAACAACAAAGTAAACTAAATAAGCTATGGCTGTTAGCATTTATTGTTTCAGGAAAAACATAATGATTGTGTTTGATCATGCTACACCGGGGAAATAGAGGCCGCCAGGATGTCAGGGCAAACCGATTTCTTCACAAACAGGAGGTGTGGAGCCTTCACAAGAGTTAGAGGGCATCCTGGGGAGCTGTACTGTGTCTATCAATGCTCAAGTTCAAAAAGTCACGTGGAAAGTAAGGACTGGCCATCCCTTGGGGAATGAGCCTCCATGTCTCCCCTGAGAACACCAAGCCACCTTTCACCCCTCACTGGGGAGGCAGAAGAGCCCGAGGAGGGAACACCTTCAGCCTGCCCTTGGTGGGGGGGGGGTGGGCGCAGGACTTGGTCAAGCACCCACCCAGGTCAAAGACAGAGACCCACTTCTCCTGGCATAAGGGAAATCAGACTCTACTTCAGATGCCCATTTGATAAAAATACACTTCAATGGAACACCTTCACCTTGGTCCAATTCAGGCCATTGAAATAAAATCCTTTTCCAGTCCTTGCTCAAACCAAGAAATGTTCCTTCACTTTTGCTTGGGAAAAAAAAAATTGTTAAGAGAATGAAAAGACAAGCCACATACTGGGAGACAATATTTTCAAAATACATATGTGGTAAAGGACTTTTATCCAAGATATACAAAGAACTACTGAAACTCAACAATAAGAAAACAAACAACCCAACTAAGGAGGGACAAAGGATCTGAACAGACACCTCACCGAAGAAGATACACAGATGGCAAGGGTAAGGCAGTACACAATACTGGGGAAGCCAGCACAACTTGACCAAGGCAAAGTTACAGAAGCTTCAAAGACACATCCAAACTTCCCGAGGGACCAAGTCAGTGGGCTGAGGGCTGGGGATCATACTCTTGGGGGACATCTAGCTCAATTGGCACAATACAGTTTATAAAGAAAATGTTCTACATCCTACCTCGGTGAGTAGCGTCTGGGGTCTTAGAAGCTTATGAGCGGCCATCTAAGACACTCCGCTGGTCCCACTTGGTCTGGAGCAAGGGAGAATGAAGAAAACCAAAGAAAGACACAAGGGAAAATTAGTCCAAAGGACAATGGACCACAACTACCATGGCCTCCACCAGACCGAGTCCAGTACAACTAGATGGTGCCCAGCTACCACCAGTGACTGCTCTGACAGGGATCACAATAGAGGGCTCCAGACAGAGCAGGAGAAAAACGTAGAATAAAGTTCAAAACTCACAGAAAAACAAAAACAAAAACCCAGACTTATTGGTCTGACAGAGACTGGAAAAACCCTGAGAGTATGGCCCCCAGACATCCTTTTAACTCAGTACTGAGGTCACTCCTGAGGTTCACCCTTCAGCCAAAGATTAGACAAGCCCATAAAACAAACAATAACACATGTAGTTCAACCATGTATACGAGACTAAATGGGCACACCAGCCCAGGGACAAGGTCGAGGAGGCAGGAGGGGACAGGAAAGCTAGATGAATGGAAATGGGGAACCCAGGTTCGAGAAGGGGAGAGTGTTGGCACGTTGTGGGGTTGGCAACCAATGTCACAAAACAATATGTGTATTAATTGTTTAATGAGAAACTAATTTGCTCTGTAAACTTTCACTTAAAGCATAATTAAAAAAAGAAAAAAAAATAAGCATATGAAAAGATGTCCAACATCATATGTTATTAGGGAACTGAAAATCAAAACAAGGATGAGATACTGCTGCACACCTATTAGAATGGCTAAAATCTAAAATGCTCACAACACCAAATGCTGGCTTCCAAGGAATACCTTCCAATTGTGAGGAAGAGGAAGCTCCCAGGCCAGTTGAGAGCTTGACCTGCAAGGACAGAGTTCCACCTCCTCCTTAGCCCATTAGTTAAAGCAAGTCACCAGGAAGGTCAGATTCCGTGGGTCTTGGTGGTGGTGGATAGACTTCACTTCCTGATGGGGGTGTGCAAAACCACTTTACAGAAGAGCATATTTGATGGGAGACATTGTTGCAGCCAAATTTGGAAAATAAAATCTGCCACATTAGGAATTCTAAAAATAAATCTTCCCAGGAGAAGCACAAATGCAATGGTGGACACAGGAAGTCCAGGGTCGTAGAGACACGGAGGAGAGAACCTGGCCAAGGCACCTGAGAGAGAGCGTTAGCTTGGTGTCTGCGAGGCAGCCCAAGCCCACTGTCCTCAGTGAAAGCTCCCACCCCGCCGTGGTTCCGCCGCAGAGCCCATGAAGCAATGGCACGTCCACAATTGAACCTTGCTGTGAGAAATACGCCATGGAAGAAATACAACCACCCAAGGCAACCATGCTGGGAGAGTTCCAAGTCGTGTGAGAGGTTCGAGTCCAGACGAGGAGACTCCACGTGGGGGCAGGGGAGGGAGGGAGAGAGAGGAGCACTGCTCCCTGTCCGGCTGACACCACTTTAAGCAGAGACACTGCCCCGCTGAGCCCATCCCATATTCTTGGCTCACAAAACTGTTAGCAACACTCAATGACTGTTTTAAATCACTAAGTTTGTAGGTGTTCTTTACATAGCAACAAATAACTGACGTACATATACTCGCAATAACCACAGATGGTTGAAATTTGAGGATAATGATTGGCATTCCTCCTGCCTTATCCATTTATCTGGGGGAATATTTTTTTCTCATCCCTAATAATAACAATCTTAGAAAAGGAGCACTTCAGAGACAACTTCTCAGCTCATCAAAGAAAGAGGGACACAGAATGCTGCCCAGTGTCACAGCCAGCACTTCTGGGAGCTGGGAAATCATTACAGCTCATTGAATGGTCATTACATCGGGCATTTATAGAACCTCCAAATTCACAGGGACCACCATCAGGGAAGTGGTGGACCGTCTTCCTGACCCAACGCCCGACCCAGCCTCACACTGACCCTGACTTTTTGGAACTGCTGGTCCACCTTCATTTGTCTTATCGGTACAATTCTGTGTGACATTTTATTTTTAAATGGTTTTTCTAGGTAAAATACGTGCGAACCACTGACCATGTTCCCCCTGTTTCACGGCTAAGTCCCATTACAAAGGGAAAAAAAGGGAAAAAAGACTTACAGCAGTTTAAACATGTGTCAACGTGACCAATAGGTCAGGAAAGGATCTGTGTGCAGAGCCTGGAAATCCTGACCCCAGCCCCTGATCTCTTCTCTATGCCACACAGCTCTCCCTCGTGACCACTGAACCCAAGGCCACACTCTGTCACAGCCAGATCCCCCCATCCAGCATCTTAGAACCCCGGAGGCCATTTTAACAGTGCATATCTAGAAGTTAGAGATGGTCTTGGCCAAATATCTAGAATCGTCACTACTTAGCTCCTTTGAACCCAAACGCTTCCCTCCAGTGGCGCTCTGTGGAGCCCTGGTGGCACAATGGTTAAAAGCTCGGCTGCTAACCAAAAGGTGGGCAGTTTGAATCCACCAGCCGCTTATTGGAAACCGTATGGGGCAGTTCTACCCTGACTTACAGGGTTGTCGTGAGTCGGAATCCACTCGACGGCATTGGGTAATGGAGCTCTGCTAAAACTAAGCTGAATCAAGTTTCCTCTTAAGTCGACACTTACTAGCAACAAGGCTATATATCCAGAAAATTGAGAGGTTAAATATTGTTTATAACAAAATGTGGTATAGGGATGTGAATTTTATTGCTGAGCCTTTTAAAAAAAATCCTTCTGGTAATGCTAAGAAAGGCACTACCAGATAGAGTAATAAACTTTATCTGAGTCAGTAACTGATGGCACGTAAAACTTTGATTCTCAAGCGCCTCCTCCCGCCTCGTCCCCCAGCCAAAGTCACCTAGCTGCTCTTTCTTTGTGGGCTTGAGAAGTCCCACATCACACTGCCTTTCGGATCTTATGGCCCAGAGCCTGGCCATGGTGTTCCCACCTGAGACACCTCAGACCTGTGCAGGAGACCTGCGTTGAGCTCTTATAGAACCAAAAGCTAAACGCAAGGTCCTAGAATTGCACGTGTGTCTTGTTTCCTGGAAGAGAAAGCTGACCTGAAAAACTAACTAGGAAGTGGAGAGAAATTTACACATGAAATGAGAGCAGGTGAGAATACTCATGATTTCAGCTGCTAAGGACCGAGTTCCAAGTTAAACTAATACATCATACCCTATCAGAGAAGGAGATATCAGAAGCCTTTAAACTGGTAAATTTACTGATCGACAGGTTAAGCTAAAATACAGAATTATACTTTCCTACTTCATAATTTCCTTGGATCACAGATACATTGATTATCAAGCAAACTGTATTTATGCTACAAACTCCATCCTGGAGTCCCCTCCAGGGGCCAGAAAGTTCAGGCTGGAGTCCACGAAATTATTGGGAGCGCTTGGGTGGCACAAACAGTTAATGCACTAGGCTGCTAACCAAAAGGCTGGAGGTTCGAGTCCACCCAGAGGTGCCTCAGAAGAAAGGCCTGGCGATCTACTTCCCTAAGATTACAGCCACTGAAAACCCTATGGAGCACAGTTCTGCTCTGACACACACAGGGTCACCATGACTCAGAGTCGACTTGAGGCCGACTGGCTTTCTGGGTGGTTGAAGAGGTGCATGACAGTATTTACCTGTCTCTCACTTAAATACTTCTGGAAATGTTTTCTGTATTATGCAGTTCTGTGTTGACATCAGAACACAGCACTATCAATAAGAAATAAACAAGTGTTCTAAGAAATTGCTTAAGTTATAAAATTTAGTCCAAGTCCTTAGAAAAATAAGTTGGGCTACATCCAAAAAGTTAAAAATGATCAATAGTTAATTTCAAGGGCATATTAAATCAATTTCAGTCAGACCCTGATTAAATATGCAATATTACTCAACGTTGTCCAACTTTTGCATGAACTCAATTTATTTTAATGTTTAAGTCGTCAATGACTACATTTGTTTTAATTCCATCTGGATATACATTAATGGAAGCCCTGGTGAAGTAGTGGTTAAAAGCTTGGCTGCTAGTCAAAAGATCAGCAGTTCGAATCCACCAGCCAATCCTTGGAAACCCTGTGGGGCAGTTCTACTCTGTCCTTTAGGGTTGCTATGAGTCAGAATTGACTCTATGGCAATGGGTTTGTTTTTTTGGTTTTATACATTAATTAATTATGTTTTAATATTTATCTTTCATTTAAATGAAAGAAAGGAAAGTATCATCCCAGTGTTGCTGCCAGGTAGAAAACAACCTGCTTTTACTTTTCTTTTGAAGCCTGTATTTTCCAAGAAACCAACTGCAATAACTCAAGTCATCAGTCTCAATTTATTTAAAAAAAAAAATCTAAGCAGAAAGAAATGAAAAGTCCTAGATATTGTTTTCACATTAATTTGCATGTAAATGATGCTGCCAGTTAATCCCCTATTGTGTACGGAAGGGAAATCCGATAAAAATCAAAGGAAGTTTAAATCAAAGCCAACCAAGAAAAAGCCACTGATTATGTTTTCTAAACTCTTTTATCATTTATATTAAAAAAAATACCATTTTATTCCTCACTGGAGCTTGATGAAAGACTTGGGCCTTTTGAAGGCTCTTGAAGGGAAAGTCGGCTTCCAGCGTCCGTCCTGCGAGATACTGCTCCTCCCTCGCTTGGCTGAGGCTGTGTTCACAGTGTTATCCTTGTAGCCGCTGGGGCCACAAACTCCACCCTGGAGTCCCCACCAGGGGCCAGGAAGTTCAGGCTGGAGTCCACGAAATTATCGGGCCCTGCTGAAAGTCAGAGCCCCTGGGTGGCACAGTTAATGTGCTCAGCTGCTAACCAAAAGGCTGGAGGTTTGAGTTCACCCACAGGAGCCTCAGAATAAAGGCCTGGAGATCTGCTTCCCTAAGATTACAACCACTGAAAACTCTGTGGAGCACAGTTTTGCTCTGACACACGCGAGGTCACCATGAGTCAGAGTCCACTCAAGGCCAAGTGGCTTTCTGGGTGGCTGAAGAGGTGATCAGGCAGCCCCCCGGGTGTGGAGTGAGCCCGGAAGCCCAGCGCGAGGGGGCCTCTTCATCTCCAAGTTGTCCCAGCCAAACATGCTCAGGTACAACAACTCGAGTAAGGTGTCACGAAATCGCCATCCCAGTGACTCATGTGGGAAGCTCCTGGAAACTCCACCTCCACCTGCCCCGCCTGCCCGTAACCCCTTCGCTGGTGAACGTCCCGCCCTGGCTGACTCCAAACTCTGCGCTTTTCTCAAGGCAGGTCGCTGTGCAGACAGTTTCCTCGCGGAGGAAACCGGTGATGGGGATCACTCTTCACTGAGACAGCTTTTCTTTTTCTTTTTTAATGAAACATTACGACAGTAGAAACCAAAATTCGCTTTGCCACTTGCCTGCACCAAGTCAGGCACCCACATCTCAGAACCACCTACATGCAGCTCCGACGTGGGGTGGGGGGAGACAGATGGCTTCATTTAGAGAGTGCTCTGCAGCCTTCAACTCAGAAACCCGTCTCTGCAGACCAGACGGCGCTCACACTGCGGCTTTGGGGTGGAGCTGCCTCCTGCTGTTTGCTTGCGGGGAGAAAACGCAGGATTCTCATTTTTGTTCTGGCCAAACACGTGGTTGGGGCGTCACGGCCCATCTAGGAGGTGCTCAGGTCCCCTCTGTGTGAGCTGCCCCCAGCGTGCTCACCTCTCCATGCAGGGGGCGGATCACCATGCCTGAGGGTGAGGGCCTGCACGGAGCTGGGTGGGAGCTGAGGGGGCACAGGTCCCCTCTGTGTGAGCTGCCCCCAGCGTGCTCACCTCTCCATGCAGGGGGCGGATCACCATGCCTGAGGGTGAGGGCCTGCACGGAGCTGGGTGGGAGCTGAGGGGGCACAGGTCCCCTCTGTGTGAGCTGCCCCCAGCGTGCTCACCTCTCCATGCAGGGGGCGGATCACCATGCCTGAGGGTGAGGGCCTGCACGGAGCTGGGTGGGAGCTGAGGGGGGCACAGATGACGCAGATGTTGAGGGATTTATCAGCTTTTCATCTTGCTATGAAATCGCTTTATGCTTTTGTTAAAACTCCCATTACACTCGTTATTTACGTGGGGTTTGAGGGCGCTTCCGCCCGTTTCCCGGATGACAAAATGTCTGTCCAAACGGAGTCTCGGTTTCACTCTCGCTTGTACACGTTCCCTGAATCCGCTGTCTTCGCCTCCGTCCCACGGGTGAGAAACTGAGTCTTAGCGAGTCCCTTACACACTCCCTCACATGGCTAGGGGCCCGGACCTGCCAGAGGGGACGCCAAGCTCGGGCATCTTGCCAACACAGCAGGTTGTGGAAGTGGCTGTCCAGACCCCAGGGCAGGACTGACCCCAAGCATGAACACGTCGCTGAAGAGACCGTAATGGCAGGCGTGTTGCCATAGTCACATGACTCCATGAGGTGACAAGCTCCCCACTCTAAGAGGCCCTCCACGGTCACCTCACACCCTTCATTCTCTTCATACCTGACCTATATGTGTGTATGTGCTTGAGTACGTGTGAATGTGTGAGGGTCTTGTGTATTTCTGTTTGTGTGTGTGTGTGTATCTGAGTAAGTGTCTGGGGTGTCTGTGTCTGGGTAAGTGTGGGTGTGTATGTGTGTGTTGGTGAGAGTCTGTGAGTCTGAGTGTGTGTTTGAATGTGAGCGTATGCATTTATGTGAGCATGTATATATGTTGGTATGAGGTGTGTGTGTGTGTGTGTGTGTGTGTGTGCCTGTTTTCCCACGAGGTGATGAAGATCTAGAAGATGCGGACAATGACTTCCCGCCCATTTGGATATCACCAGCCGTCTCAGCACGACTCTGCCTACAGAAAGCGTTTCGTGGGCATTCGTTATTCAAAATATAACGCCATCCTCCGTGAAAGAGCCACTTGTCAAACGTTTCCATAATGCCCAGAGTTATGTTTAAAGATCACGGAAACTGTTGGTTGCTAAGGAAACGACTTTTGAAAACTTATCAATAAAGATAACAGCCAAAGATAGTATGCTTCCTCAGGTGGACAACGACTCCCCCCAAACTGGAGGAATCACACACAGACACACGGGGCTCTCTTCAGGCACAAATACATCCATGAGATCTCTTACCGCTTTTGTTTTCACCACATTAAAATATAAGCGAGGTGCAAATTCAAAAAGAGGGACAGAAAGAAGAGATTGCTATCTCTAGTAATCTGACAGTGTCTCTCCTTGCCATCCCCACCCTCCAGATGTCTCATAACTGGAAAAATGTGTCACAACCCAAACTACAGAACACAGTTTTATTGTAAATACCAGCAGGGTTTTTTTTTTAAATGAAAATAAACAAGTTGATTCTAAAACTTACATGGAAATGCTAAGAGTGAAGGATGCTGGTTAAGAAACTAAAGAAAAAAATTTAAATCGGAGACTTTCACATGGCCAAATATCAAGACATATTAAAAAGCAGTGGTTGTTAAAACAGTGTGCTTTTGGACCAAGGATAGAAGTACCTGCAGAGAGCCTGGAAGCAGACCGGACATCTCCAGTCACCTGATTTATGGCCGCAATGAAGTGGGAAAAAGGCTGGTTGTTTTAGAAAACAGTGATATCCCCAAGGGGAAAAAGGACTCTTGACCCCCTACTTCATAGTGTTCCTCAATAAATAAATAATGCAGAAGACATGACAATAAACCAGAAGATAACATGGAAAAAAACTTCAAGGCCTTGGAGTAGAAAAGTATTTCTTAACCATGAAACAACAGGCACTAACCATAAAGGAAAACTGTGGTAAATCGGACTATATTGAAATAGAAAACTCGATTTCTTTCAAAAACTAAATTAAGAAAGTGGACGTTTACACTGCGCTGTGGGCAGATGTAGTCTCAGCACACATATTCAAGAAGAGACTCCTACTGGGAATAGATCAATCACTCGCGCCAATCAAGGAGAAGAAGACAGATAAGCCAATCTTAAAAAAAGGACGTCTTGCCAGCTGAGAACTGAAGCCACTCCCGAAGTCCACCTTTCAGCCAAAGATTTGACAGGCCTGAAAAACAAACAACACACTTAAAGAACGTGCTTCTTAGTTCAGTCAAGTAGACGAGACAAAATGGGCAACATCCACCCAAAAGCAAAGACGAGAAGGCAGGAAAGGATGGGAAAACCGGGCGAATGGACATGGGGAACCTAGGGTGGAAAGGGAAAGGGTGAGGGTGCTGACACATTGCGGGGATTGCAACCAATGTCACAAAACAATTTGTGTATAAATTTTCAAATGAGAAACTAATTTGCACTGTTAACTTTCACCTAAAACACAATTAAAAAAAAAAAAAAAGGACCAAAAGCTTGATCAGGTATTTTACCAAATAAAAGATCACCCAACTTGCCCATGAACATGAAAAGTGTTCAACTTCACAAGTTATTAAATCTATTGCCGTCGAGTCAATTCCAACTCATAACAACCATATAGGACAGAGTAGAACTGTCCCATAGGGTTTTCAAGAAACAGCTGGTGGATTTGAACCGCTGACCTTTTGGTTAGCAGCCATAGCTCTTAACCACTACACCACCAGCACTCCTCGCTAGTCGTTAGGAAATGCAAATTGAAACCATAGTGGGATACCAAGCACAGCCAGTGGAAAGGCATGGCTAAGAAGTCAGGAAACAGATGTCAGTGAGGAACTGGAGTGCTGGAGCCCTCCCAGGTGGTGGCTGCAGGGTAAATCAGTGCAGCCTCTGTAGGAAACTATTCAGCGTTGTCGATGAAAGCTGAGCAGATGCATTCCATATCACCTGCTAACTCTCTACTTAGGTGTAAAGCCAGCAGGTGCACACGTGCCCCTAAAGACACAGTCAGGAGTGCTCAGAGCAGTCCACTTCAACAAATCCCAAACCAAAGACGAGTCAAATACCCATCGACGGTAGGACGGCAGAAGAAAACGGGGCAGTGGGGCTTCACTGGGTAGAATTCTCTCCTCTGTGCAGGAGACCGCGGCTTCGTCCCCGGTGGGTGCGTCTCATGCGGGGCCACCACTCATCTGCCGGTGGAGGCTTGCGTGTTGCTAGGATGCTGAACAGGTTTCCGCGGAGCTTCCAGACTCAGACATACAAGGGAGAAAGGCCTGGTGATCTACTGCCAAAAATCAGCCAATGAAAACCCTATGGAACACAAGGGTCCAATCCCATTGCACGTGGGGTTGCCATGAGTTAGGGGCAACTCCATGGCAGCTGCCGACAACAACAAGGCAGGCAATGGAAGACCATACAGCAGGGAGCATGAACAAAGGGCAAACACACACAACCACCCGGGCAGATCTCACAAACCCAATGCTGAGTGGAAGAAGCCGGATGCAAAGCAGAGCACACTGTGCGTGGGTGGTTTCAAAACATGGCCGTTCATGCATTAATCCATCAACGGAGGGGGGTTCATGCCTCCTCCTTGACTCCCTGGGCTTCTGGCTGCGTCAACCAAAACAGCAGCGTAGAACTGGCCATGGAAAAACGCGCAGCGTCCGCGACAACACTGAGCTGCTTGTGAGAAGTCCGACCACCCCGTGAGCGCCAAGCTAGCGGACCACAAGGGGGCGCTCTAGATGACAAAGCCAGTGGAGCCAGCCTTCGGCCATGGTGGCCCTGGCCTGTGGCTGAACAAGACATCTTGGAGCAGGACCCTCCAGCCCCAGGGGCTCCGGCCTCCGCCCTTTGAGTCTTTCCAGAGAAGGCAAGCCATTCCCCCTCTGCTTGCCCCCAGTCCTGACCCTCTGATCCATGGGGACAATGATTGCTGCTTTCCACCGCTAAGTCTGGGGTGGTTTGCCTGCAGCAATAGACACCAGGAACAGTCTCTAATTTCATCGATAAAAAGCTATGACAGCAGCATGCAAACTAATCTATGGTGGCCAGGACAGCGGCTGCCCCTGAGGGGTTTTACTGACTAGAACGGGGTCTGACAGGGGCTTCTGGGTGCTGGCAGTGTTTCGTTTTGCATCTGGGTATTACAGGCGTAATCTGAATTGGAAAGATCTTCATGCTGTGCGTCTATGCTTTTGCACTTTTCTATATTCATGTTATGCTTTCATTAAAAAAGAAGTGAAAATAAACAAATATCAGTGATGTATTGTTCAGTGCGCACTAGACCCTGTGTGGATGCTTTTCGTGTATTGCCCCCAAGAGCCTTAAAATGAGCATGTTGGTTAGACAGTGTAACTCTCATAAGGGCATGAAAGAACTTGCCCAAGATTTCACAGCTCTTAGTAGACTTGGGGCCTCAGCAGGGGTTTGTTGGGTTGTAAACGCTGGCTCTTTGCACCGCTCATATTGTTATAGAAGAAATGCTCTTGGCCTTTGAATAGGCAACAACCAAAAGCCACGCACACAGTGGCTAACACGTATTGTCAAAAAGCTCAGCCTCAGTAGGAATATACAGATGGAGACCTGGTGGCACACTGTTTAAGAGCTCGGATGCTAACCAAAAAGTTGGCAGGTCGAATCCACCAGCCACTCCTTGGAAACTCTATGTGGCAGTTCTACTCTGTCCTATAGAGCTGCTATGAGTCAGAATTGACTCGACAGCAAAGTTTTTCTTTCATATATATATACACGTATATAAAAACAAGGAGGAACAACTTTTCTTAGCAAATTGACAACATCCAGGAACATAATGTTGTCTATATTATTTGAAAGGTTTATGGAAAAATTCCTATGCCTGGCTAGTGGGGATGCAAATTGTTGCAAACGTCTTGCAATTATTTGACAAATTTGTGTTAAATATTTAAATGTTCATAGCCTTTAACCTAGCAAGTCCAATTCTAACGATCTCTCCTAAGAATCACTGGGAAATTATACAAGATACAGGCTGCGAGCTCATGTGTCATAGAGTATTAGAATAGACAAACGGAGGGTGGAAGAGAAAGGAATACAGAGAGGAAGGGAGGGGGAGGGAGGGAGAGGGACAGAGGGAGGGAAAGAAGGAGAGGATTTAAAAAAAATTCAAAATGACCCCAAACATGATTTGTTAAATAAATTTTGGAATGTTTATTACATACATAGTATATAGTTTTATATCACAGAATGGTATTTTCCACATATTAAAACCTCACACATATATTGCTCTGTGAGTAAAGCAGACATTAAAATAGTATAAGCAGTCCGATCCCACTTTTTAAATACACGTAAATGTACAAGTACAACACGCCGAAGGGACCTGTTCCAAAATGAGAACAGAGATTTCTTTTGAAGGTTAGTAGCATTATGCACAGACACGTACGTACACAGACAGAGACACACACAGCACACGTAGAAACATACGGACACACAGACACACCCCCAGACACAGAGACACACAGACATGCAAACACAAACACATCACACACAGAGACACGCATACACTTAGACGCAGAGACATGCACACACACACACTGTTATAGACTTCCACTCTACGATCACAATAACAACACTTGACATGCTCTCTTTCCTGATTTACTCTGTGCTTCCTGCCTCATCTTCTTCCAGGGTCTCATTAGAAAGTCTCCAGCGGGTCTGTCAATCAGCCCCGTGACTGAAACACTCAGGTTGATGACAAGTGTCAGACAAGATCCTGGAGCCTCAAGGTCAAGGCCTTTTGATGAGAAAAGTGACCCAGGACAAGACCCAGGGAGGCCTCACCACTCCAAGCATGGGCCTTGCTGGATCTGAAGGATGGCTGGACCTGGGTGGACACATCCTGGGTGGGGAGGAGGGGGTGGGGAGAATCATCCCTTGGAGGGTTAAACTGTGGGCCTTGCATGGCCCCAGAAAGGGCGCCCACAGCTGCAGTGTTACTGACCTTGGGGTGTCTGCAGCCCACCCGAATCTCTCTCAGGCTGAGGACTCACAAGTAAGGGTCACAGGTAGAACCCCCAGCATCTCTCACCTAGGAAAAGTGTGTGGCAAACACAGCAACAGTGAAGTGCTACCTTTCCACCAGCTTGGCTCTTACCTCAAAAGCAATCCCCAGCAAGGGGTAAAAGATGTGGCTTTGGGAGCTCGGGTGAAAACACAAGGAAACACTTCTATTGCGTTTTCAAGGAGCCCTGGTGGCGCAGTGCTTAAGAGCTCAGCTGCTAACCAAGAGATCGGTAGTTTGAATCCACCAGCTGCTCCTTGGAAACCCTATGGGACAGTTCTACTCTGTCGTATAAGATCCTTACAAGTCAGAAGAGACTCTACAGCAACAGGCTTTTTTCAGTTTATTGCATTATCTTGGAATACGATGAAGAGAACAACATTCATACCTTTTCTGGTTACAGAAGGCAGTTAGAAATCCAGTCATATTTCTATGATAAGCAGGTCATTTGGGCAAAGTAAGCATTAATCTGTATTTTCTAATGTACCATCAGCACACCTGCACTAAAAGTCTTTGCGTACGACCATAAACGTGGGTTGAATTCTAGTTGTTTTCCTGCATACTAGGGAATTCTGTTTTTGTTTCAGTAATTGCTTCCTAATTATCTTCCAGTTGCTAAATAACACTTTTCTTAGTTTATCAAACCGTATTTTCTAAAGTGCCACCAGAAGGCATTGTCAACATTTCCTTCTGGTTGCTGTCACGTAACAGAACAGAGTCAACAGCCTCAGTCTCTTCGGTAAAACATGCCAGGCCTGGCAGAGGCTTCTGGGAAGGGACTCAGAGCAGCAGAAGCCTGGCCCAGTTGTGACCAGGAGCTGGTGCTCATGTGCTCCTTAGCAATAATGCTGTTTTATGAGAAGAATTTGAAACAAGAGAGAGGGACTTCCCCTTTCAGCTCCAACATGTAAAAAGCTTGGAAGTCATCATTCTTGTCCTTACAACAAGAAAAGTCTGAACAAATGGAAAAACAATTATTTTCCTTGGACCAATGGAGAACTGAGTTTGCAGGGCACACCGCCACCTCAAAATCTGGACAGACAGGTGGGCGTGGAGAGTCACAGCCAAGGTCAACTTACCAAGAGAAGAAGCCACTGGGGCTGTCACCTGGTGGTTGTTTTAGTTGTTCCCACGCACAACGGGATTGGATTGTTGTGATCCATATGGTTTTCACTGGCTGATTTTCACAAGTAGGCCACAAGTCTTTTCTTCCTGTTTGTCTCAGTCTGGAAGATTTCCTGAAACCCGTTCAGCAACCTAGCAACACGCGAGCCTCTGCTGACAGACAGATGGCGGCTGTACATGAGGTGCATTGGCTGGGACTCTACCTGGGTCTCCTGCGTGGAACGTGAGAATTCTGCCACTGAACCACACTGCCCTCAGCTGGTAGAGAGATTCAAACGGGAATTTTGATGAATCGCTGGAGGCCGGGTGTGGACTGCTGTGGGAGAGAAGCCCAGGTGCCCTCAGACTTAGGGCTCCAAACATTTTCATGAGTTTTACCGCTAGAAACCCCGCCGGGTTCTCATGGTGAAGAACCAAGAAAAACTCACCTGGCTTTGGGAGGGGAAGAAGGAAAGTAACCATTTTGAAATAAGACCAGTGTGTTCTCCACAACCAAGGCCTTCTCTCTAGGGAGAAAAGACTTCACCAGGGTATTACTCCGCCTAGAGGGAGCCAACTCCAGACCCCTCTAATCTTCCTGTCTCACCTATGTGTGTGGGTGTGTGTGTTTGGAGAGGCAAAGAAACACTTGTGAAGGTCACAGCCCAAGGACACAGGTCCATAAAATGACTGAAGTTTCATCTAAAGATTACAGAATGTTTTCTCTACCTCACCCCTACCTTGCCAACGCATCACCAGGGGCCGGTATAGTAACAGTGTGTTACAGCTGGAAAAGCGGCAAGGCATAGACTCTATTTAAGAAGGCGTGCCTAGGGAAATCCAAAAACACACAAACAAGGACAGCAGAGAGTTTGAAACCTCTCACTTACAGCTACAGAAGACATCAGACACAGCCCAGCTGCTCACTGGATTAATGTGAACCCTCACCTCAAAGGCCTGTTCACCTCAGTTGCTACCACCTAATGCATCATAGCCAACTTTCAACAAAAAGTACAAGGCATGCGCAAAGAAAACCAGTCTGAAGAGATGGGGAAAAAAAAAAAAAGCGCCAGAATCAGACTCAGATATGACATAGATGTTGGAATGATCAGACAAGGAAGGTAAAATTATTACCATCAACATACTAAGGGCTCTAGTGGAAAACGTAGGCAACGTGCGCACAGATGGGTAACGCGAGCAGAGAGACGTACAGTCTAAGAAAGCTCACTAGGAAATTCTAGAAATCAAACACACTGTTACAGGAGGGAAGAAGTATCTTTGGTGGATTCTTCAGTAGGCCGGACGTGGGATGAGGAAAGAAACCATGAGCTTGAAGATACGTCAACAGGAGCTTCCCACACCGAAATGAAGAGAGGAAAAAGACTGGAGAAAAGCACCAGACGTGGAGCTGAGCATTTAATATGAATTATACGACTTACACCCTTCAACTCTTGGAGAGCTGTCATTATCCATCCCGTTTCACAGGGAAGAAATGATGTGTCTAAGGTCTCACACACACACACACACGCACACACGCACACACACACACGCTTTCATATATCATTTTCACTCAACTGACATAGGCACCAACATAGTCTGAGCACAGGACAAAGAATGCTACTTCTTTTTTTTTTTTAAATAATGAACTCAGGATGTCCTTAATTAACGTGACGTGAATGTGGATCACTTTTACTTTATTTGGAAGTGGATATTTTCAACATTTATCTCATAATGGAAAACCAGTATCAAGGCACAGTAATAATAAGCAGTACTTCTAAGGATGAGCATCAAAAGGATCAGAGACTCCTGATGCTGGTCATGGAGCCTCCCATTTAAACAATTGGCCCAGAGCCCATTGTGAGGTGTTTCCTGAGCGCTGCCCCCAGGCAGCTGCGGGGACTCTGGAAAGGCGCCGCGCACCCCATGGGTTGGGGTAAGTGAAGCCCCTTCTTCATTTGTTGGGCTAGTGGGGCTGATCTGAAGCTACAGAGAAATGAGCTTCAGTGTAGGGCCAGCCCAGAGTGGCATTTGCTAGCATAAGGCCACCAATTCCATTTGTGGCATGGAATAACAATTAGCCGGACAAAAAAAAAAAAAAAAAAAAGGAAGAAGCAGCAGTCCTTCCCCATGAAGTGACTCCAAACTTCTATTTTTCCCCCAGAAGCCGTCTTCATAGGACTGAAAGGGAAGCCAACACTCCTTTGAAGGGACTACAGAAATGACTGCCTCCCTCCCGGCGCGCAGACCAGTCCTAAGGAGTCACATGAGCAGCTCTCACCACCAGGCTGCAGGCGGGGTGGCCACCACCTCCCCTCCAGGTGGCGTGTGTTTGGGGCTGAGAACCACCCCAAGGGCATGGGGCCCACATATGATAAGCGTGCAGTGACGGGGGACGCAGAGCGCCTTTTCTCAGCTCTATGAGGTCCTTCCTGGCAACCGGCTCCTGTAAAGATTTCAGCTTAGGAAACCCTATGGGACAGTTCTACTCTGTCCTATAGGGTTGCTATGAGCCTAAATTAACTTGAGGGCACAGAACAACAACAATAACTTGGGGTCCCTGGACACCACAAATAGTGTGGCCTCATCTGCTAATCTAAAGGTCGGTGGCTAGAACCCACTCAGCAGTGCTGTGGAAGAAAGTCCTGGACATCTGCTTCCATAAATATTCAAAAACCAGAAAATCAAAACCTATTGCTGTCCTGTCGCTCTTTATGGAAGCCGACTACCACATCTTTCTCTCTTTTGAACCGCTGACCTTTCAGTTAGCAGCCAAGTGCTTTAACCATTGCACCATTAGGGTACCCCATAAAGATTACAGCCAAAAAAACCCTATGAGAAGTTCTACTCTGCCATAGGTAGGGTCACCATAAGTCGGAATCGATTCAATGTCAATGGGTTTTATGAGAACATAGTTATTCTTGGCACAACCAGGATGGGCAGGCTTATCACTCCACACAGTTCTTTATTTTCCCATCAAAATGTTGCTATTATAACTCAAAGTAAATTCTCACCATGACTTAGCTTTGGAGCAGAGCCTCCCCACCCTGCTGGCCTGGCTCCCCTGGGGGCAGGTGGCCTCCCTTGGAACCATGAGACCCCCTTGCCCGCCCCACTGAGGACACAGGCATCGAGCACCCTGCTCTGGCTGAGTCATCAGCCCCTGAACAAAAGCTCTTCTCTGCAGAAGGAAAATCATAAATTCACCCTCACAAAGGCTACTTTGACAAAGACATGACCATGGCCCAGCCAAAGGCTTGAGCTGGCGCAGGAGGAAGCGGGTGATTTCTTAAAGCTCAGTTCCCGTCTCTAGGCTGCCTTGCCGACCTTCAGTGGGGCGGGCGCCCAGCTCTCCTCTCCTCCACGCCGGACGACTGTCCATCTCCTGGATCTTGAAAGGGGACCTGCGTATCAAAGCTGCAGTGTCGTGCTCAAGGCCACTGGCAGGGGACAGCTGGCTGAGATGCGGGTCAGGACAGGGGTGCAAACAGCTCTGTGGCCAGTGGGGACAGAGAGGAGAACAAAGGACCCCTCCTCAGGATGCCTCGGAGCAGGGGCTATGCTTGGGAGGACAGCGTGATCCCATGCTACAGTCAGCTGTGAAAACCCTCCGCAGCCCCGTCTTTCCCCTAAGCATGATAGAGATGTTTGGTGAAGGATGAACTCCGGTGTCCTTCTGAAAGAAGCAAGGTGTGGAGGGAGGCAGTCAAGGGAGCGGCTGACCAGGGTCTACAGGTAGACCTGGCTGATGTGCCCACCCCCAGGCAGGGCCCGAGCATCTGACACTCACACGTGCACCTTCCGGAACAGACACCGCATCGTTCACTCCTGGAAGGAAAGCCTCATCCCCCAGACTGTACTTGGCCCACATGGTGCCCTGGCACCTGACACCTCTATGCCTCACCGACACCATGCTCGTCTTTCTGGGCGCCCCTTCCACTCCTGCTTCCAGTGACAGATGACATCCCCATCCCACCTCAGGGCCTCTGCACTCACCATCCCCTCTGCCTTGGTGGCCATGCTGTGGTGCCCCCCTGTTTGCAACCTTCCATCTGTGGGGTCCCAGGTATCAGCTTCCCAGAGGACCCCAAGGCATGGACTTGGGTACTGGCCATCAAAGAGCCCGGAGAGAGGGTGGGGGATCGAGCCAGGACAGGACAGGGGCCGGTGCAGAGAGGGCTAACACAGGGTAAGGCTGTGGGCAGGACAGGGGCCGGTGCAGAGAGGGCTAACACAGGGTAAGGCTGTGGGCAGGACAGGGGCCGGTACAGAGAGGGCTGACACAGGGTAAGGCTGTGGGCAGGACAGGGGCCGGT
>NW_004443967.1:20127027-20130092 GCF_000243295.1 Trichechus manatus latirostris
GGGCTGACACAGGGTAAGGCTGTGGGCAGGACAGGGGCCGGTACAGAGAGGGCTGACACAGGGTAAGGCTGTGGGCAGGCCAGGGGCCAGTACAGAGTGGGCTAACACAGGGCATGGCTGTGGGCAGGCAGGTCAGTCCTGCTGGGGCCTGGGAGGGGTGCAGGTCCGGGGTTGGCTAATGTTTTCTGTAGATGGCTAGATAGCAAATATTTTTTCTTCTTGTGGACTAAAGGGTCTCCGTGGCAACTTTCACCTCTGTTGTAGTGTGGAAGCAGACAGTAGGTAAACAAGTGTGTATTACAGTGTTCCAATAAAGCTTTATTTAGAGAAACGGCCCCTGGGCTGCAGTTGGCCCCTGGGCTGCAGTTTTCTGGCTGCTGGTGTAGAATAAGGAGTCCCTGGGTGGTGCAAGCAGTTAACGTGCTCGACTGCTAAAGGAAAGGTTGGTGGTTTGAGTCCACCCAGAGGCAGCTCAGAAGAAAGACCTGGCAATCGACTTCTGAAAAATCAGTCATCGAAAACCCTGTGGAGCACAGTTCTACTCTGACACACAAGGGGTCGCCATGAGTTGGAATCAACTGGATGGCAAGTGGTTCAGTGTTTGGTTTGGTTTGGTGTGGAATATGCCTCACAGTTTTCCCCTGAGCAGGGGAGGGGGTATTTATCCAGCATCCGCACCTGGCAGGATGAGGGCCTGCGCCTGTGTGGGAGGGGCCCTGAGGCAGCAGGTTAGCTGAAGAACCCTCGATTCAGTGACTGACGTCCTCGTAAGAGACAGAAGATGAGAGACACTCACAGGAGGCGGGTCGTGTGGAGACAGAGACGGAGACTGGAGTGGCGCCTGGACAAGTGGGAGAACACCTGGGGCCACCAGGAGCTGCAAGGGGCAAGGCAGTGTCCTCCCCTAGAGCACTCAGAGGGAGCACAGCCTGCAGACACCCACAATTTGGACGTCTGGCTCCCAGAACTGCGAGAGAATAAATGTCCTTTGTTTTGAGCCACCATGTTTGTGGTGACTTGTTGAGGCAGCTGCAGATCTTGATGTAGCCACCATTTGGAGGCCCCTTCTCAGCCTGCTCTGCCATCCTGCTGCGGATTGCGGCTCTCCAAGAATGGAGGGGTCACAGCACTGAGAGGAGATGGGTTCATGTGTGTTGACCTGTCCACAAATCTGCCCTAAAAGCAGGGCTTAGAACCAGTTCGTTCACCTAAAATGTAGACTCAGATTCAGTATATCTGGGGGTGGAAATGCAAATTCTCAGTAGGGGATCGAACCGGAACAAACCGGTTCAAAGCCCTGCCTGAAAACACATACCACCATCACCATCCATGGTGCCCAGTGCTGCCAGGTGAAAATAATTCCTGTCGATCGTGATTTCTCCGCTCAGCCTGGAGATGACAGACACTTTTCCTCTCTCGCCTCACTTCCCGTCTTTTTCATGCTTACCACTAACCTATGCAAATCCATCTGCGACTCTTTGTTGCGTTTATTTTTCTTTAAAAAACACATTTAAGTGTAGCTATGCAGGAGGTTGGAGGAAGAATTACACTAGAAGAACTCTGGTTATATACTTGGAAATAACCTTTTGATCCTGAAATGCACTTGAAGAACACAAGTACTGGGACTCCGCAGACAAAGTATCTTGGGGGAAAATGAAGCTATGGTGTCAATCTCCAGCCCATCAGGAAATGGCACAAAGCTGTTTCTGAGATGTAGGATGGCAGCAAGGAATCAGACAGCTGACATCTGTAAATACCGCTGAAATGACTTTTCTGAGTTGAGTGTTTCCAAATCGGCACGAGGAAACTCAATTTCACCGCAGGTCAGCGATGACCAGACAAGGGCTATCGGCCCTTTGTCTCCCAGCCTGCATGGGCGCCATGCTGCACAGGCCACCTGCGGTGCCAAGCGCTCTTCATGGGCTCCAGTTACTAACGGCTTCATCTCCTATCTCCACACGGGGAGCGCGATCGTTTCTGCATTCCTTGGCAGAAGGGCGGATGCTATCTTATCTCCATTTATTCGCAATAATTGCCATTTGCTCTGGTAGGTCTGGGGACTGCAGGAGCTCCGTTCTCTCCAATGTCTGCATGGTGCTCCTGCCCGACTGCGTCTCTGGAGCTCGCTTTCTTGTTGTAAATCTTCTCTGCAGCTGTATTGCTGCTTCCCCAAGACTTCGAGGACTTGCAGGCAAGGACCGCCTATTTCTCCAATAATTTCAACATCTTAGAAGCAGTATTCATTCACTCCACCCAGCAGATGTTTACTGAGTGTCTAAGACGTCATCTGTTCCTTGAACCAACGCTTGTCACCACCTATGATGTGCCAGACGCTGTTCAAGCTTCCAGGTTGTTGGGTGCTGTCCAGCTCATAGTGACCCCATGGGACAGAGTAAAACTGCCCCATAGGGTTTTCTAGGCTGTAATCTTTATGAGAGTAGATTGCCAGGTCTTTCTCCCACAGAGCAGCTGAGTGGGTTTGAATCACCAGCAAAGGTGAGCAGACGAGTGCTCAACCATTGCACCATCATGGCTCCTTTCCAGGGGTATAGCTGTGTCTATAACAGCATGCCCTTGCCCTTTCTGGAACATTGCAGAACATCACTACCCCAGGGCCTTTGCACTTGCTTCTCCGGAGGCTGCAGCACTCACTCTCTCGCTTCCTTCTTGTCTGCCCCCGGGGTCATTAGTGGAGATGCAGGGGGTCACAACAATGGCCACCGAGGCAGAGAGGACGGCCAGCACGGAGGCCCTGAGGTGGGAAGAGGCTGTCACTGGAGGCCAGAGCGGAGGGGGTGCCCGGGAAGACAAGCATGGTGTTGGCAGGTAGTGAAGGAGTTGATCCTAGGGTGCTTTGAGGACCATGTCTGGGGAGCGAGGCTTCTCTTCTGAGAGTGGTGGGACATGACGAGTTCCGGAAGCTGAGGTTGTGTCAGATGTTTAGACACTGCCCGCGGCCGGGGGGTGCGCCTGGTGCATCTACCTGCACACGGCCTTTCCCCCCTCCCTGCCTGTCTGTACCCCCACTCCCTGCCTGCCTGTACCCCACTCCCCGCCTGCCTGTA
>NW_004443967.1:20131323-20219239 GCF_000243295.1 Trichechus manatus latirostris
CCTGTCTCAATGTCCCCCGTCTTGCTCTGCTTTCCCCAGTAGCACTCACCCCTGAGGGAGAATATACAGGGCTGGACCTGGGCCCTGAGGATCCACCTCTGAATATCAGGCAGTAGAACCCTATGGCTCACAGGGTCCCATCCACAACTGATGATGGGGATGGGGCGTGGGGACCCCATGAGCCTGGGCTGGCTTGACTGCAGCCAGCAACAAGCACATGAGGTAAAAAGGAGAAAGTGCCCACACGAGGCCAGGCTGTGAGTCCAGGGCCAGCTTACCAGGGGGATGGCAGTTTCCTCTTTGGGAATGGGCGATGCCTGATTTACCTACAGGCCCAGGACACGGTGGTTCTCAGAGTGGTGGGAACTGGCTTCCTGAGACTCTGGGGTTCAAAGTCACGCAGGGTAGATTCACACTTCTCAAGTCTGAGTATTTCTACCCACGACACCTCCCTCCACAGCCCCACATCTAGGATTTGCACCCCAGGGTGGAGGGTAGGCTGGGACAGCAGGACCCTCCAGTCTATACTCTTCCTTTTACCCCGTCTGTATCAGACTATCATTGCTGCTGCAGCAAATTACCACAAACTTAGTGGCTTAAAACAACACAATTTATCATCTTACAAGAGTCTCCCTGAGCTAACATCAAAGTGTGGACAGGGCTGAATTCCCTCTGGAGGCTCCAGGGAGAATCCAGTTCCTTGCCTTGTCCAACTTCTAGGGACATCTGCATTGCTGGCTTGTGGTCCTTCCTCTATCCCAAAGCAGTGATGGGGGCAGAATCCCTCTCCTGCTGCCATCTCTCGGGGTCTCTGCAGCTGGAAAAGGTTCTCAGAGTCCAAGGACCCTGGAGATCACACTGACCCATCTGCATGGCCCGGGACAATCTCCCGTCTCAAGGACTGTGACTTAGCCACACCGGCCAAGTCGCTTTTGCAAAGTGAGGCAGTGTATCCACAGGTCCCAGGGGTGAGGGCGTGAACATTTAGGGCTGTTACTCTGCTGACCACACTGCCGCCTTTCCCCACCCTCAGGCCTGGGAACAGCTTCCCCTCTCCTGTGTCAGGATGGTCCCCACAGCCTCGCCTTTTCCACTCTGCGTCTTTACGAGACGCCAGGATGCACTTGTCCATGCCTGAGTCTTCACGCCTCAGGCGATGGTTGTTCTGCCTGGCTTAGCTCTCAGAGACCCTTCGCTTTCTCAACAAAGCTTGGCTTTTAGAAACCAAAAGTGCTTGCTCTCTAGGCATTGCCACATTCTGGATTTTAAGACACGCTCTTTTAAAACCCAACTCTTAGCCATGACCATTTTCCCCTAGGTGGTGGCCACCTTCCCCAGCAACAATGAAAGCACTTGCCACGGGCAACCCAGGGATACTGGGGGGAACCTGGAAATAAACATGTCTTGGTTTTATGTTTAAAATGTTATCTCTACATTCACCCCACATGGCCCTCCTAATAGACCACAAGCTCCTTGCGGGCAAGGGCTGGTGGTCTTTGGCGTCTTCACGTCACCAGGACACTGCCTGCAACCAGGTGGTCAGCTGACAAGTTTTTAAGCTTGTTCTTAAGAATCCATGTGTTACTTCTCTGTAGCAGAGTGCAGTAAAACCTGCAGAAGCTGGAACTCGTATAACGCAGAAACCTGTCAGAGAAGGAAAACTCAGATATTTTCTACTAAAATGAGTGACAGAAAAGTAGTTAAGATTGCACCCTGTCAAAGGTGGAAAACTTGCAAGACCCAGAAAAGCAAGGCAGTGCTGTCAATTTCTGCCTGTCAGGTTTCATTGTAAGATGTCCAGCTCCTTGAGTCTTGCCTTGAATTATTATCATTTGTTTTCCAGAAAGGTTTCTAGTTTAGGACATATTTATTTTTAACTACTATCCTTGCAAATGAAGTAAAACAATTATGGCTATACATTAGTGAGTAACCAAGCCAAACCCATTGCCATCAAGTCAGTTCTGACTCATGGAGACCCTGCGTGTTACAGAGTAGAACTGCTCCATAGGGTTTTCTTGGCTGTAATCTTTAAGGAAACAGATCACCAGGCCTTTCTTCCACAGAGCCCTCATTGGTAAGTCATGTTTAGTAAGTGGGTCTGTGCTAAATTACCTCTAAAAGGACCAGTAGAGATCCCATAGCAGTGATGTAATGGAGTCCAGACTGAGTTTTGGGATGACTTTCAGCTCCATGAGAGGAGAGAGAGCCTTTGCCCACAGGGGTCTGAGCAGGGTCCCACCACCCCCTTTTTGCCTTCTATCCCTCTACAGAAGCCTGGGTGGATGAAGGAATACCAGTCTAGAGCAGGAAGTCTGGACAGAGTGAAGGGTGAGGAGGCTCACTGTCTCCACAGCTCTTGCCCCGGATGTAGTTACAGGGTGAGACAGCGAGGAGACAGGACACAGAGGGAAAGAGACAGGGGTCTTCACGTGCTTACCCCAGCGGCTCTCAAACTGTGCCTTAGCTGGGGGCAATGCACCCTCATGGATGCCTGCTGAGCCTAAGTTGGCCCTCACACCACCTCCCTACTCCCTTCGTCACCAGAGAGGCAGCGTGGTGGCAGTTTGGATGAAATCATGGAGCAGCTTCCGGAGAGTCCTGGGCTGTCCAAACAAAGACCACACACTGCGTGGCTTACAACAGCAGACATTTGCTGTTCACAATTCTGGAGGTCAGAAGGCTGAGTTCAGGGTGTTGGCAGGACCATGATCTCTCCAGAGACTCTAGGGGAAGATCCATCCTTGCTTCATTCAGCTTCTGGTGGCCCTAGGCGTTCCTTGGCTTGTGGCAGTGTCATGGATTGAATTGTGTCCCGCAAAAGTACGCGTATCAACTTGGCTAGGCCATGATTCTCAGTATTGTGTGGTTGTCCGCCGTTTTGTCATCTGATGTGATTTTTCTTACGTGTTGTAACTCCTACCTCTATGATGTCGATGAGGTGTGATAGGCGGCAGTTACGTTTATGAAGCAGGACTCAAACTATAAGATCGGATTGTGTCTGGAGCCAATCTCTCTTGAAATATGAAAGACAGAAGTGAGCAGAGAGACAGGGGGACCTCATACCATCAATACAGCAGCAGGAGCAGAGGTCGTCCTTTGGATCCAGAGTTCCTGTGCTGAGAAGCTCTGGATCAGGGGAAGATTGATGACAAAGACCTTCCTCCAGAGCCAATAGAGAGAGAAAGCATGCCCTGGAGCTGACGCCCTGAATTTGGACTTGTAGCCTACTAGACTGTGAGAGAATAAATTTCTCTTTGTTGAAGCCATCCACTTGGATATTTCTGTTACAGCAGCACTAGATGACTAAGACAGACAGCATCACGTCAATCTCTGCCTCCATCTTCACATGGCCGACTTTGCTCTGTCTGTCTCTCTGTCTCTTCTCCTCCTATTCTAAGGACACCAATTATATTGGATTCGGCCCACCCTACTCCAGTGAGACCTCATGCTAACTTGGTTGATTATATCTGCAAAGCTGCTGTTTACACGTTCACAGGTATGAGGCTTTAAGACTTGAACACATCTTTTCGGGGGACCCAATGCAACTGTAACACTTGGTCATTGGCTTCTCTGACTCAAGCTGTGTGCTCTGAGTCCCAACATTCAGGGACCCCCCTCCCAGGACAACCCTGCCAGACATCAGAGTCTGTATCAGACACATAACTCGGACAGGAATCCCCAGGTCAGAGAAGGAGGCCTGACCCTCCGCAGGCTGAGAACTCAAATCACAGACAGATGCCAGGCGGCCTGAGACTGTTCTGGAGAGAAGTTATTGCTGGACTCCTGGCCCTGGACGCCATGGGACTAGCTTTAAAACTGCACATCCCAATGCACTTGACATATCATCAAGCCTGTGTTCATTCTTGGACGAGGAAACAATGTCAGTATTTGCTTTGACAGAAATGGACACGTAGGTATCCTATAACATTCTCTAAATTTAACAATTAAAATGGAAAAGATATTTAAAATTCCTTTCATATGTTTCATCCATTTCCAAAATCATTTTGCATTTTGTTAATTTCCAAAATAATTTTATATGTTACATTGATTTCCAAAATGATTTTTATGTTACATTAATTTCCAAAGTAAATCAAATGCTAAATTCTTACATCCACATTTTCCCCTCACAAGAAAATTAGTAGGTGCTTCTTTGACGTCAATGTTCCTTGTTCACGTTTCAAACTAAAATGCAGACCTTTTGACAAGAAAGTAATTCAGGATGGGATCCAGATATAGCCACCAAAGCCACTGGTTTTGGAGACCACCAGCCTCTGCTGAGTTTTCCGGAATGACACTCAGCCCTCCTCATGATTCACCAGAGTTCAATGGCTGGGGTGTTCGTCTGTTTTCACTCCTCAAGCTGGCAGCACGTTTCATAAATTAGATCAAAACATCCTCCAGAACTTTCAGAAAAGGGCACAAGGCTGGTGGGCCCCTTTGGAGTTATCTGACTGATTTTCCTAAAACCTAAGGCTGTGAATCAGCCCTGGACCCATACACGGGAATGTCCCCTGGGAGGCTCTCTCACCAACCACTCTGCTCCTTACAACCAACAAGTTATAGGTTTCCAAGTGGGTGATGAATTTAAAACAAAGTATCCCTCGCAGGGGTACTTAGATTTGCTGTCTAGATCTCCAGGTTAGTGAGGCTTCCAGATTGCAATCAAATGTATCACACATGTTTAAAATAAATATATATGTTGTAGAATGTTTTAAATTTAATTATCTATTTCTATTTTTTTAACAGTGAATTTATGATGCTGGATAATGATTTAATGAGGTCAATAATATATTTTAAACAAATTTTTCTTTTTCTAAATTTGATCATAAGTAACCCTGCCAGATGATAGTAATGCATTCTGCCTTCATTAATTTAACAATTTTGTTAGCTGTCGTTTTATTTAGGATGCTACCTTTACTCAGAGAATTGCTAATTGTTTTTACATTTCTGTGCCTTTTGAAAATCAAATATCGTCTTTCTGGGCTCTTTGCTTACACCAGCTTCAGAATAGGTAAGGTACTTATCTCCTGGCAAAGACAGACATATTGGAATAAATATCTTCGTGGAAACAATGATAAAAGTGTGTGTGCCAATGAATGCCTTTTTCTTCATTTTTACCCTCTTCTCTCTCAGAAAAAAGAAAAAAATCCTTCTTTAAATCCCACCTCATTTAAGTACCTTCCTGTAACCAGTGCATTGATCTGCAGGATCGTTTTCAGAATTTTCAAGGTTAGGATGGATGTTGTATTTTGAGGGCTATTTTGGGTATACCTCAAACCTTTTTTTTTCCTCTTCTCTTTTCTGTGCGTTTTCCAAAACCACACTGTATTTCCACAAAAACTTGTTATGGAAGCTTGAAAAATATCTTTACTATAGTGTGGCCATTAATTTACTGCTGATAGGTAATTTGAAGTTTGTAATTCTCTGCCATTTGTTATGCTGAAGATTTTTTTTTTTCTTATTGCTATGTATAGTATTTTCGAGACTGTGTGGAGAGATTCCGATTTAGGTGTCTATTTCCAGGCCATCTTAGAAATCCTGCAATAACACCTATGAAGTGTTGAAAGAAAAACACTTCCAACCTAGGCATTTATACCCTTCATTCAAAAATGAAAGGTGAAAAACGGGGAGCAACACAGGTATATATACCTCAAGACGCAAAAGATAAACACATTTTGGTATATTCACACACTGAAATTCTGCATGCCAATGCTGAGAATTAACTACTGATACAATAACATGACTGATTTCAATAACATTATGTTGACCAACAGAGGCTGGACCCAGAAGTACACACTGAATGCTTTCATGTATATGAAATTCTAGAACAGACAAAACTAGTCTATAGTGATAGGAAGCAGATGAGGGATTGCCTGGGCCTGGAGTGGACAATGGGCTGGCAAAATGAAGGCAAAAGAAATATGAGGAAATTTTTGGAGATGTGGGAATGCTGTATATCTTGATTGGGGTGGTGATTACATGGTTGTACATTTTTGTCAAAGCCCATTCAACTATTCACTTAATATGGGTACGTTTTCTCCTATGTAAATTATACCTCAAAGTTGATTTTTAAAAAGTGAAGTAAAGATGGAGCCCTGGTGGTGCAGTGGTTAAGTGTTCAGCTGCTAACCAAAAGGTCAGCAGTTTGAATCCACCAGCTACTCCTTGAAAACTCTATGGGGCGGTTCTACTCTGTAGAATCAACTTAACAACAGGTTAAGGCAAGTAAAGATGTTTTCAGAAAACTAGGAAAATTTATTTCCATTACGATTGTATTTCAAGGTACAGTACAAATGAGGGGCGCTCTTCAGGTTTAAGGACATTGCCCCAGGTGGGAAGCTGGATCTGTGGTGATGAATGAAGAACCTCACTCTAGGGGCTTGGCCTCTCCTTTCGCTACTGAGGTGGAGCCTGAACTGCAGAGCCTTCCAGGACACACAGTCCAACATCAGAGCAGGGTAATGGGAGAGAAGCCTCGGGATAGGGCGTTTCCCCTGAAAGCAGCCACAGATGAAGCAGTAGGGTCCAGCACCATCACTATGGCCAGGGGCAGATCAACCAGTCAGCAAGGTGTTCAATGGCTGACATGAAGCGAGGTACACACGGGCATCATTGTGCTTACTCACTAGCCTGTAGCGCACAATTCCACATCTTTGATGTGGTGAAAAACAGATGACATTGTGCACTACAGATTAGTAAGTAAGCACAAGTAAGCCCACGCGTACTTTGCGTGTTGGGTAACCTGTCGCTGACTATGGCCCATCCAAGCAAGATGTTCAGGGTGACTGGGTGAGGCTGGAGGACATAGAACACCTGGAAAGTTAATCCATTTTTTAACTCATCTTGTAACTTTTTGCTTGCCGGTTTAAGGAAATAATGACAAATGAAGTATTCCTAAATAAATGCAGAGTAGAAGATTCGTCAGTTTATAGCACAGAATCACCAGCAGTCCAGTTCTTAGGTGTGAAAGAGCTCAGGGAATATCACTCTATATATCCTCTTTATACGTCTATTTGACAACGAATTTTGAAAACCAAGAGATGAATACAAATAGGGTTCACAGGAGTGGACAATCTGTATTACAAGCGCTTAGAGTGAATACTGATCCATTTGTGTACAGAACTGATAATAAACAACTAGGAGTATTACAGTTATAGAAACGGATGTTTTATACATCATGACAGTAACAGTCAAAATAATAATACTGCCTCCAACAAAAAGGGAAGGAGGTAAGAAGTAAGTGGGTAAAATTCTACGCCTTTTAAGTCTCTTCTGCCGGAAAAATGAGTTAATCATTACTGAGTAAAACTGAAACAACCTGAACAAATGACTCAGACCTCAATATTTTTCATAGTGTTTTTTTAAAATAGTAAGTGGATTTTGTATGAAATAAAATATAAAGAAAAGAGGTATTTATCTAAAGTTTAGCAATCTCCTCAGTTTCTCTTCTGGTCTTTTTTTTTTCCCCTAGTAAAATTAGTCTTAATGCACTTATTAAACAGTAATGCATATTAAGATCCCATTATAATAAATTTTTTTTTTACTTTCTCATACTCATTATTCCATTCTGTCTGTATACAAGTATAAAAATATGTATATTAATGTTAATAATGTTTATTAGTTGGAGGTAAAATTTGGGGACTTTTTTTAACCTTTTGAAAAATAGTCTGCATTTTTATAAAAATAAAATAGTAACGGCTAATGTTTGTTAGTGAGCCCTGGTGGCACAGTGGTTAAAGCACTTGGCTGCTAACCAGAAAGTTGGAGGTTCAAACCCACCACCTGCTCTGAAGGAGGAAGAGGTGGCAGTCTGCTTCCATAAAGATTTACAGCCTTGGAAGCCCTATGGGGCAGTTCTCCTCTGTCTTATGGCGTCACCAGGAGTCGGAATCAACTTGACAGCAACGGCTTTTTGTGTTTGGAATGTTTGTTTGGACACTGGTGATTCAGTGGTAGAATTCTCGCCTTCCACGTGGGAGACCAGGGTTCGCTTTCTGGCCAATGTACCTCACACAAAGCCGCCATCTGTTCGCGGAGGCTTGTGTGTTGCTAGGATTCTGGACAGGTTTCAGCAGAGCTTTCAGAGTAAAACAGATGAGGAGGAAAGGCCTGGTGATTGACTTGCAACAACCAGCCACTGAAAACTCTGTGGATCACAACGGTCCAATCCACAACCCACCATGGGGACGTCACAGGGCAGCGTCCTGTTAGATGGCCACCTGCAAACTTTTAAGACCCCAAATGCTACTCACCAAAGTAGGATGTAGAACATTTCCTTTATGAACTATGTTACGCCAGTTGACCTAGATGTCCCACAAGATCCTGGTCTCCAGCTCTCATCCACAGTAACTCTGTCCCTCAAGGTGTTTGAATGTGTCTAGGAAGCTTCTCTGACTTTGCCTTGATCAGGTTGTACTGACTTTCCCTATATTGTGTGTTAACACTTGTCTACTATCTAGTTAGTGATTTCCCCTCCCCTCTCTCCTGACCATCAAAGATTGTTTTTTTTTTTTTTCTGTGTGTAAACCTTTTCTTGAGTTTTTACAATAGAGGTCTCATACAACATTCGTCCGTTGTGATTGACTTATTTCACTCAGCATAACGCCTTCCAGATTCATCCGTGTTGTGAGATGTTGCACAGATTCATCATTGTTCTTTATTGTTGCATAGTATTCCATTGTGTGCATGTACCATAGTTTGTTAATCCGTTCATCTGTGGATGGGCACTTGTGTTGTTCCCTTCTTCTTGCTATTGTGAACAATGCTGCAATGAATATGGGTGTGCATATGTCTATTTTTGTGATGGCCCTTATTTCTCTAGGATATATTCCTAGCAGTGAGGTTGCTGGATTGTATCGTATTTCTATTTCTAGCTTTTTAAGGAAATGCTATGTCATTTTCCATAGTGGTTGTACCATTTTGCATTCCCACCAGCAGTGCATAAGAGTTCCAATCTCCCCGAAACCTTGCCAACATTTATTATTTTCTGTTTTTTTAAATTAGTGCCAGTAATGTTAGGGTGAGATGGAATCTCAAATGGCTAATTATCGAGAGCATTTCCTCATGTGTCTGTTAGCTGCCTGAGTGTCTTCTTTGGTGAAGTGTTTGTTCATATCCTTTACCCATTTTTAAATTGGATTATTTGTGTTTTTGTTGTTGAGATGTTGAAATATTCTATAGACTTTAGAGATTAGACCCTTGTCGGAAATGTCATAGCCAGAATTTTTTTCCCAGTCTGCAGGTTCTCTTTCTTTACTCTTTTGGTGAAGTCTTTTGATGAGCATCGTGTTTAATTTTTAGGAGCCCCCAGTTATCTAGTCTATCTTCTGGTGTTTGTGCATTGTTTGTTATGGTTTGTATTCTACTTAAGCCAGATACTAAGGCCCTTAGCATTGTCCCTATTTTTTCTTCCATGATCTTTATTGTTTTAGGTTTTATATTTAGGTCTTTGATCCATTTTGAGTTAGTTTTTGTGTATGGTGTGAGATATGAGTCCTGTTTCATTTTTTTACAGATGAACATAGAGTATTGCCAGTACCATTTGTTAAAAAGACTCTTTTCCCCCATTTAATGGACTTTGGTCCTTTGTCAAAGATCAGCTGACCATAGGTGGATGGATTAACGTCTGGGTTCTCGATTCTGTTCCATTGATCTATGTGTCTGTCATTGTACCGGTACCAGGCTGTTTTGACTACCCTGGTTATATAGTAGTTTCTGAGATCAGGTAGGGTGAGGCTTCCTACTTTGTTTTTTTCTTCAATAATGCTTTGCTTATTTGGGGGCCGCTTTCCTTTCCATATATAGTTCGTGACTCGTTTTTCAATATTGTTAAAGAATGCTACTGGTATTTGGATCGGGATTGTGTTATATTTGTAGACTGCTTTGGGTAGAATTGAAATTTTCACAATGTTGAGTCTTATGCATGAACATGGTATGTTTTTCCATTTATGTAGGTCTTTTTTGGTTTCTTGCAATGGTGTTTTGTAGTTTTCTTTGTATAGGTCTTTTACATCCCTGGGTAGATTTATTCCTAAGTATTTTACCTTTTTAGGGGCTATTATATAAATGGTATTGTTTTCCTGATTTTCTTTTCAAAATTCTCTTTGTGAGGGTATAGGAATCCAACTGATTTTTGTATGTTTATCATGTATCCTGCCACTCTGCTGAATCTTTCTATTAGTTCCAGTAGTTTTCTTGTGGAATCTTTGTGGCTGTCTATGTATAGGATCATATCATCTGCAAATAGGGATAGTTTTACTTCTTGCTTTCGAATTCAGATGCATTTTATTTCTTTTTATTGCCTTATTGTTCTAGCTAGGACTTCCAGAACAATGTTAAATAGGAGTGGTGATAAAGGACATCCTAGCATTATCATTTTTATAAAGGCTTTGTACAAGTTGGGGGCTAGTCAAGAGGCCAAAACTGCACCAGCTATTTAGAACTTAATATAAAAGAACTTAATATAAAGAATGATTAATTTGTATAAAATTGTTAACTAGCTGACTGATAAAACAATCAAAATCAGTTGCCATCCAGTCAACTCTGATTCATGGTGACCCCATGCATGTCAGAGTAGAACTGTGCTCCATATGCTGGTTTTTCAGAAGTACATCCCCAAGCTTTCTCCCGAGGTACATCTGAGTGGACTCAAAGAGCCAAACTTTCAGTTAGCAGCCAAGTTACATGTTAGCAGCATGTTAACTAGTTGCACCGCCTAGGGACTTCTGAGAAAACAATTAGAGGGTTGTGTGAGGGTTAAGCGCTTGGCTGACAGTATGAACCCACCCAGAGGCTCTGTGAAAGAAAGACCTGGCTGTCTGCTTCTGTAGAGATTCCAAAACCAAAATCAAACCCATTGCCTTCGAGTAGATTCTGACTCATAGCAACCCTATAGGAAAGAGTAGAACTGCCCCATAGGGTTTCCAAGGAATAGCTGGTGGATTTGAACTGTTGACCTTTTGGTTAGCAGCTGAGCTCTTAACCACTGTACCACCAGGGCTCCCTGTAAAGATTACAGCCAAGAAAATTCTATGAAGCAGTTCCACTCTGTCCCATGGGGTTGCTATGAGTTGGTGCCTTAGTCATCTCGTGCTGCTATAACAGAAATACCACAAGTGGATGTCTTTAACAAATAAAAATTAATTTTCTCACAGTCTACGAGGCTAGAAGTCCGAATTCAGGGTGCCAGCTCAAGGGGGAGGGTTTTTCTCTCTGTCGGCTCTGGTGGAAGCTCCTTGTCATCAATCTTCCCCGGTTAAGGAGCTTCTCAGTGCAGGAACCTGGGTCCAAAGGACACACTATTCTCCTGGCTCTTGTTTCTTGGTGGCATGAGATCCCTCTGTCTCCCTGCTCACTTTTCTCTTTTATATCTCAACAGAGATTAGCTTAAGACACAACCTAATCTTGTAGATTGACTCCTGCCTCATTAACATAACTGCCACTAATCCAACCTCATTAACATCATAAAGACAAGATTTACACATCAGATGACAAAATGGTGGACAATCACACAATACTGGGAATCATGGCCTAGCCAAGTTGACACATATTTTTTGGGGACACAATTCAATCCACGACAGTCAGAATAGACTTGATGGCACCCAACAACAAAGTATCATAGCAGTCAGTAGTAGCTGCTAAAGCAACTGCCATTCCTGGTGTAGGAGAACAATGGGGAAAGGTTGGATTATTCAGACTTTGAATAAAGAAGCTCTGTTCCCGCAGCACTGAACCTCAGACCTCTGTGGAGTAGTGCTGGGGTTGTGTTCTGTCCAGATGTTGCTAGAGCCTCTGAGCTGGAGGACAGTCCCATGGGCTGGGACCCAGATGGTGGGAACGAGTCCTCTGGGTGTGATGACTGAGCCTGATCTGTCATTTCTCCAAGAAGGCACATCCCCTGCTGGGTGAAGGACTCTTGGCAGGGTGACATTCACAGGAAGCACCACTAGACGAGAAGTTAATAGGAAGCAAAAAAGGAGAAAGCAGAAAGGGCAGCCCCTTCCCCTCCATCTCACCTTATAGTCTCCCTCAGGGTATCTTCTTGGTGCTCCCTGACATGAGCCAGCTAGCACATCAAAAGCATAGCTGGTGAGTCTCAGTGGCAGCGGCACGGAGCAGAGGGTGCAAGAGGGGACTTGCCACTGAGAGATGATGACTTCCTTCCTGCATAGCCCACCTTCCGTCAGGGCGAGCCTAATCTATGCTTCCATCTGACGAGCTCCACCTGCCGTTCACTCAATGGCATGGTCATTCTCCCCCAAGACTGAGGGGGAAGAAGTCCCCCAGTCTCTGCCCCCGTGGCTGGGAGACAAGCACGTGGACCTCTCTGGGCTAAACACTCCTCAGAGTCAGGGGCACAACCATCTTATTATTCCGTTACCTGAACATCAAATTATAAGACATCGCCAAGAAAACGTGTATGAGATCCTGAGGGGCAGGGGAAGAGAAGAAGGAGACAGCACACACAAACATGGCAGGAGAAACCTGCCGCGCTGCCGCCGTGCCTGTTGCTGTGAAATCCCAGGGGTCTGTGGTGGATGCTTGCAACGCCATCTTCCAGGATGGAAATGACGAGCGGTAGGAAGCCCCCCACGCCCTCTGCCGCCGCTCTGCCAGCCTCTCCAGCCTTGCCCCTGTCTTTCTGTGTGGTCCTCCTTCCCGTGGCGTGACCTCGTTTCTCGGCTGGACAAGCCCACTCCCCAGACCCTGCCCTTGACTTGGTGCCTGCCTCTCCAGCCTTTGCACCGCCTTTATCTATCTCCAAACAACTGACACCACGTTGTTCCATCAAAGTGTCCCTTCAAGCGCCTCCTTCAAGAAGTCCTTCTGGATGGAACTATTTCCTGCTTCCTGTCTCCTCGCTTCTCTTCCCTCAGGAAGGTCCAGGGTCCCCCACACTCATGTGCAAGTGTCTGCACATTTGCACTTTTGGTTCATCGGCCTGGACGGTGGCTCGGTGCCTTCAGGGGAGCCTCCACGCGATTGGATTTCCCCAGGCAGTTGGTCTGGCTGCCAATGTTGTCGTTGTTTGGGAAGAGTCCCTCTACCAGAGGCAAGAGATTGGCATTCTCCTCACCTGCAGGCACCACTGGCTGAGCTCAAAATCAACAGGGGAACCGAGCCGCTCACGGGGGAGAGCGCCTCAGCTGTGCTTTGTAACCTTTAGGTGGATGCTGCTCCATTGTCACTAGTGCATCTTCGAGAGCACAGTCTCAGAGGAGCAGAGCAGACCAGCACTTTCCCTCGCTATGGATGACTGTTTGGGTGTGGAGCACATCCCAGCAGCAGGCCGGCTGTGTTTAGTTCACAAAGTCAGGAAGGGGAGCCTACGCACCCTGGTTATTGCCAAGAAAAATCTCATCATCTGACTTTTTGTAGCAGGAAAGACGTGGCTCAGCCATCTGCACACACGTGGGCACACCATCCTCATCACCGTTGGCGGGCCGTTTTCATCGACAGGGAACGAATCTTCCCCAGTTTGTGGGTAACTGATGCCTCATTAAGAACCATTGCTCCCTTTATCAAGCTTACAGGACATGATCCTTGACGGAAGCAGCCAGAATCTTCCAGTGATGCGAAGTAGGAGCTACACACTCTCGGATTTAGGATGAGCCTCTCCACACAATAGCATTTACAGAGGTAAGAACAGGACGCGCCGCCCCCTGAGAGGTCCCTTCAGCTGGTTTACGCTGTATCACAATAAATCTCAAAATGCAAATAGCTGTGTTTATGTTTTGGCCTCAGTCCCTGTTTTCCAGAACTAATTATAAATTTAAATCTTGATCAGAACAGAATTAGTTTCCCAACCACATTTCTATTTGCCATTATTTTCAAAGTCAAAAAACCCAGGCTCTGTGGACCTGAGAGGAGAAAGAACTGGAACACGTATTTTACATGCAAATCCTGCTTCTAGTCCCTCAGGCCATGACAGCAGATTATACTCAGCCAATTTCAACTCGATCCCGCAGTATACCCATGATACTCTTTATTCCAGTATTCCAATGATGTGGGTCACAAAGGTCAACATCCACCTCTTTGTATAAACTAAGTAGGTTAGATGAGAGCAGAGATGGCAGGTGGGTAAGGGTACAGCATAATTCAACAAGTTAGCCACTTAGGCGCCTGGTGATAATGACCCCAAGAGAGTCGGTTGGTCCTGCTTCCAAAAGTGATACTCACACCCCAGAAATTGGGGAAATGGCCATGAACACATCAAGGTAGACTGTTAGCCATTGTTGTTCTTTGCTTTTCCTCTCTTCTGAGCAGATGGCCACCATTCCTGAGGACTCGCAACAGCCTTGCTCCTCTCTCCTCTCTCTCTCCTCCTTCTCTCTCTCTCTCTTCCCCTCTCTCCGCTCCCTCTCTCCCCCACCCCTCTCTCTTAGGCTGGGTTCTCTGGATGAGCAACATCAGTGAAATTTATATATATATATATATATATATATATATATATATATATATATACACAATCCTCCTTCAGTATCCGTGGGTGATTTGTTCCAGGAGCCCCTGTGGATACCAAAATCAAAATCCACTCAAGTCCCGTATATAAAATGGCATAATATTTGCATATAACCTACCCACATCCTCCCGTATACTTTCAATCATCTCTAGATTACTTACAATACCTAATCCAACCTAAATGCTATGTAAATAGTTGTTTCATGACAGTGGAAGACTCGCTCTGGAAGGCAGCCTTTCTCCTCTGTGAGTTTCTGGAGCTCTTTGGGGAAGGCTGATGCTACCTGGGCCCGAGAGGATTCGATTCTTCCATGACCTTGAAGTTCTTGAGGCTGAGTGCTTTAACAGAGCTAGCCAGCCGTCTGTTACTAGCCTGAAACTCCTTCCTCTCGCTCTCCTCAACCCCCTCACGCTGAGCCTGTGAGGGATTGCTCGGACCACTTCGCTGCTTTTTAGGAGCCATTTTTTTTCGCAGAAACAAAGGGTGCACGCAGCACAAGCAGCGAATGAACGAGACGTGAGGTGAACAATGCTCAAACAAGGAGTGCTGGAGAGAGACTGAGGATCTGTGAGATGGCGGGAGGCTACAGCAGGGCGTGCCTACACAACATGTCATTCGTGTGGATTCAGCGTGGTGCTCAGCACGTGGCAATTCCAATTTTGCTTTTGGGAACTTTTTATTTTCCCAAATATTTTTGATCTGTGGTTGATTGGATTCATGGATGTGGAACCTGTGAACACGGAGGGCTGACTGTGGTGTGTGTATGTGTCTGTATACACACACATACATACACAAATGTATATACAGAGAGAGAGATTTATCTCAAGGAAATGGCTCATGCAGTTGTGGAGGCTGGCAAGTCTCAAATCCATGGATCAGGCATCAGGAGTTAGGCTTCTTCTGATTCACTTAGGTGCAGGGGCTGAGGAACCCAGGTCAGGCAGAAGGCTGCTGGCTCACGTCCCAAAAACTGGAGGTCAGCAGATGATGAGTCAGGTGCAGGATCCAGAGAGAACTTTGCCAGAACATCCGTATATACTGGACCCCCAAAGAAACTGATTGGCTTTCAACTGATTGGCCTTTCAACTGATTGACTGCTCACATCAGATCACAAAATGGAAGCTGATTACATAATACCTGCCAAACCACTGAGAATAATGGCCTAGCCAAGTTGACACATAACCCTAACCATCACACTCTCCTCTCTCTCTCCCTTTTGTGTCTCCTCCTTCTCTCTGCCCCTTTTTTCCTCCCCCCTCCCCTTCCTCTCTCCTTTCCCCTCCCGGTCTCCCTGTCTCCCTTCTCCATTTACTGAGCTGGGTTTGTAGTCTGGGGTAGCCTGTTACTACTCACAGCTATTCTGAGCCCTGCCCCCGGGAAGATTCTACTTCCCTGCTCCATGACAAGGTCATGGACTAGCTTTGGTCAATGGAATATGAGCAGCAGTGTTGGGGGATGGGAGGAGTTATGTGTCCGGTGCTTCCTGCCATGTTCTCTTCTCTCTGCCTCAGCAGCAGGCAAGGGTCCAGCTGCCTCACAGCTCAGCCCTCGAGTGACGACGTGATGAAGCAGAACCCAGCACCCAGCTAACCCGCCATGGATGTGCAGCACGCATGAAAGATAAACTCTGTCACTTCATGGGCGTGTTTGGGCTGTTTGTTACTGCAGCCCAGCTGAGCGTCTCCTAACCGACAGTGCTTTTCTCTGGGTTCTAAGCTTTAGAAAGTCCTGCAGTGGATGGTGTGAAACCCTGGCTGCTGGGACCCTGGCATACTTACAGAGACCGGCACGTCCTCATCTATTAAGGAAAAGAAATGAAAGTACTTATGTAATCCACAGAAGTAATAAAATTCAGAAGAAACAAAAGTGATGCCAGTTTTTAAAGGTTTGGGCGAGATGAAACGTGCTTTTATCTTTTCTCATCGTGGATGGAAGTTAGATGGTAAAACAAAGGAGATGGAAAAGGCTCTCGTTCACCCAGGAACAAAGAGGGAGGCAGGTGCCTGGGGCTGGGGATGTGGAGATGAACCAGCATAATGTAACAGATAGGTAGCTGACCTTTCCTAAAGAACCCTGGTGGTGCAGTGGTTAGGCACTTAGCTGCTAACCAAAAGGTCGGAGGTTTGAACCCACCAGTGGCTCCGCTGGAGTAAGATGTGGCAGTCTGTTTCTGTAAAGATTACAGCCTTGGAAACCCTATGAGGCAGTTCTACTCTGTCTTGCAGGGTGTCTATGAGTTGGATTTGACTTGACAGCAGTGGGTTTGATTTCTGGGTAGTAGATGACCTTTGGTAACTGTGCCCAGTTCAGTGACCTGAGGAACACCAAGGTCTGGGAAGCCAGGAGGATTGGCAGCATGGAGGTGGGTGGGACAGGTGGGAGCAGGGGGCTCAAGGTGCAGACAGGATGAGAGGCCCAGGGAGCTGGGAAGTCGCTCTGTGAAGCTCCCATTGGGGATGCACCTGGGAAGAAGGCATTAGCTTCAGGCATCGATTCCTGGGAGTCCCAGGTAAGGAGGGACCCTAGGCAGGAGAAACCTTGTGGCAGGACAAGGGCTCAGACTCAGGAGTCAAGATGAGGTCCTGGTCGCTGCAGGGGGATCCTGGCTGGTGGTGCTTCAAGTAGACAAGGCAAGGGACGGGGCAGGGAGGGGTCCAAGTTTAGGGAGCAGACCTTTGCTGGGAGGTGAGGCGGGGCCGGCTAAGTTCCCCTAATGGATCCTGTGCGCCCCACTCTGCAGGTAGGAAGCTAGCCAGCAGGATCCCCGAGGACCTTCTCAGCCCTGTGTTCCTCCTCTGCAAAATGGCGGGGACTGTACGACAGTGGCCAGTTAAACGTCACGGTAGGTGCACTGCAGCCGTTCCAGGGGCCCGACAGCAAGCACTGAGTAGCTACCGGCTGTAACTGTCCAGTAATTCCCACGCTTTGGTTCCTGCCCATGGCCCAGGCGATGACTGATGGGGGAGAGCAGTGGAAGGGGTCATCAGCTGTTTCTTTTGAGCATCTTAAGGAAAGGGTTTCTTTGCTCATATGTGAATTCTATGGACGTGCATTTCTAAGGCTCAGTCATTTGCAGAGGACACGCACCCCCAGCCCTCCACGTGCCTGCATGCTGCACACTATCAGATCCCAAGCACAGTAATAGAGCCTGGTGGTCAGAGTTCTGAGCTCAAGTGCAAGTTCTGGGACCCACTAGCTCTACAACCATGTGGTGTCCCCTACCATCCCCAAGCCCCATGTTCTCATGTTTAGAACGCGGCTAAATACATGTGCTCCCAATAGGGTTAGCTTAAGGTTGGAGTAAGATAAAGCTTCCCACTCAGTTACGGGCTCAGGGTGAGGGCTCAGAATGGGTCCGTTTTTACTCTCTCAGACCCAACTTTCTATAAAAGAAGCGACTTTTGTGCAATGTGAACAGCTGCTCCTTTTTTGTTTTGTTTTGATTTTAAATGGAATAGTAGGGAAAGGAGTGTTGTTGTTGTGTGCAGTCGAGTCTATCCCGACTCATAGTGATCCCATAGGACAGAGCAGGGTTTCCTGGGCTGCAATCTTTATGGGAGCAGATCACCAGGTCTTTTCTTCTGAGGAGTCACTAGTGGGTTCGAACCGCTGACCTTTTTTTTTTTTTTTATTGTGCTTTAAGTGGAAGTTTACAGCTCAATTTCTCATACAAAAAATTATACACATGTTGTTATGTGACATTAGTTGCAATCCTTATAATGTGACAGCACACTCCCCCTTTGCACCCCAGGTTTCTTGTGTCCATTCAACCAGTTCTTGTCCCTTCCTGCCTTCTCATCCTGCCTCCGGACAGGAGCCCCCCATTTAGTCTCGTGTATCTGCTTGAACCAAGAAGCACACTCTTCATGACCATTATTTTATGTCTTATACTCCAGTCTGATCTTTGTCTGAAGACAGGGCCTAGGGAATGGTTTTAGTTCTGGATTAGCAGAGCGTCTGGAGGTCATGGTTACGGGGATTCCTTCAGTCTCAGTCAGACCATTAAGTCTGATCTTTTTATGTGAATTTGAGTTCTGTATCACACTTTTCTCCTGCTCCATCAGGGACTCTCTGTTGTGTTCCCTGTCAGGGTGGTCATTGGTGGTAGCCAGGTACCATCTAGGTCTTCTGGTCTCAGGCTGATCGAGTTTCTGGTTTATGTGGCCCTCTTGTCTCTCAGCTAATATTTTCCTTGTGTCTTTGGTGTTCTTCATTCTCCTTTGCTCCAAATGGGTTGGGACCAATTGATGCATCTTAGGTGGCCGTTCGCAAGCTTTTACGACCCCAGAAGCCACTCACCAAAGTGGGATGCAAAACACTTTCTTAATAAAATTTGTTATGCCAATTGACCTAGATGGTCCCTGAAACCATGGTCCCAGATCCCAGCGCCAGCTACTCTGTCCCTCAAAGTGTTTGGTTGTGTTCAGGAAACTTCTTAGCTTTGGTTTAGTCCAGTTGTGCTGACTTCCTCTGTATTGTGTGTTGTCCTTCCCATCACCAAAGATAATTCTTGTCTACTATCTAGTTAGTGAATACCCCTCTCCTTCTTTCCCAACCCTTGTAACCATCCAAGAATGTTTTCTTCTGAGTTTAAACCTTTTCTTGAGTTCTTATAATAGTAGTCTCATACAATATTTCCTTTTGTGACTGACTAATTTCACTCAGCATAATACCCTCCAGAGTCATTCGTGTTGTGAGATATTTCGTGGATTCATCATTGTTTTTTATCGTTGCATAATATTCTACGTGCGTATGTACCATAGTTTGTTTATCCATTCATCTGTTGATGGGCATCTAGGTTGTTTCCATCTTTTTGCTACTGTGAACAGTGCTGCAATGAACATGGCTGTGCATACATCTATTCGTGTGATGGCTCTTATTTTTCTAGGGTATATTCCAAGGAGTGGGATTGCTTGATCATATGGAACGTCTATTTCTAGCTTTTGAAGGAAGCGCCAAATCGATTTCCAAAGTGGTGGTACCATTTTACATTCCCACAAGCAGTGCATAAGTGTTCCAGTCTCTCCACAACCTCTCCAACATTTATTATTTTGTGTTTTTTTGATTACTGCCAGCCTTGTTGGGGTGAGATGGTATCTCATTGTAGTTTTGATTTGCATTTCTCTAATGGCTAATGATAGTGAGCATTTCTTCATGTATCCGTTAGCCGCCTGAATGTCTTCTTCGGTGAAGTGTCTGTTCAGATCCTTTGTCCATTTTTTAATTGGGTTGTTTGTCTTTTTGTTGTTGAGGTTTTGCAGCATCTTATAGATTTTAGAGATGAGACTCTGATCAGATTTCTGGTAGCTAAAATTTTTTTCCCAGTTTGTAGTTTGTCTTTTTACTCTTTTGGTGAAGTCTTTTGATGAGCATAAGTATTTGGTTTTTAGGAGCTCCCAGTTATCTAGTTTCTCTGTTGCGTTTGTATATTGTTAGTTATGGTTTGTATTCTGTTTATGCCATGTATTAGGGCTCCTAGCATTGTCCCTATTTTTTCTTCCATGATATTTATCTATTTAGATTTTATATTTAAGTCTGTGATCCATTTTGAGTTAGTTTTTGTGCATGGTGTGAAGTATGGGTCTTGTTTCGTTTTTTTGCAGATGGATACTCAGTTACGCCAGCACCATTTGTTAAAGAGACTGTCTTTTCCCCAATTAATGGACTATGGGCCTTTGTAAAGTATCAGCTGCTCATAGGTGAATGAATTTATGTCCGGATTCTCAATTCTGTTACATTGGTCGATATATATGTTGTTGTACCAGTACGGGGCTCTTTTGACTACCGCGGCAGTATAATAGGTACTAAAATCAGGTAGTGTGAGGTCTCCCACTTTGTTCCTGCTGACCTTTTGGTTAGTAGCTGAGCACTTAACCATTGTGCCACCAGGGCTCCTTAGAGAAAAGTGTAGGACGCACCACTTATTGAGCCATTAAAACAGACATGGTTCAAGCCCCTTCCTTCTCCTCTAATTGTGGAACTTGGGCAAGTTATTTCACCTCCCTAACTTCAGTGGATTCCCTGGATTAACATGCCTGATGACTAACCAAAGGTTGGAGGTTCGAGTCCACTGAGGCCACCCAGAGGTGCCCTGAAAGAATGGCCAGGCAATCTACTTCTGAAAACTCAGCCATTGGAAACCCTGTGAAGCACAGTTCTACTCAGCCACACATGTGGTCACCATGAGTCAGAGCTGATTTGATGGTAATTGTTTGTGTTCTTTGTTTAGTCTTTAGTATTCTCACCTAACCTAAAACGCTGGTCGTGATAGAGTTGTTTGACATAGAAAATGTGTAGCTCATTTAAGAGCCTGACCTATAGTGAGTGTCCAGTGAGTTATTCTTGCCGGCCCCTCAGTACCGTCTGCTTTACAAGAAGACAAGGCAACACTTTCAAAGCAGCAGTAACCTTGCAGACTCTCAGTCACCAGCTTCTGTAAGGATATTTCTAACTGATTATGTGAGCTGATTGACTGAGGGTCTTCTGAGCACTTGCCCCAGACAGGTCTTCAAATTACCCAGTTTGGTTTCAGGAACCCAAACGTGGTAATAAGTACATGTCAATTTCACCAGCTCTGCGGGGTCTGACATCCCTGAAAGACAGTGATCAAAATGCTATTTTAGAATTAGCCAGCTGATGACCTTTCTGTTCCGTTGTCTGCTCGAAATGTCAGCTTTAACAAACTCAGAGGGAACAACTGTGAGCTCGTCATGGGAAATGTAAATCCTGGAGGAGCTGAGACAGGACGAACCATGAGCACTGCCCATCGCCCATGCCTTGGCAGTGCAGACGTGGACCGAGACATGGGACGACGAGCTACGATGAAGGTCAGCATCGCCCAGGTCAGCCTGATGCATCCTTGTTTTGTCCACACAGCAGCCCATCAACAGTGAGGCCATAAGGAGCAGAAAATGCAGGAGAGTTGGGCCCCGTCCGTAAAGGACAGATCTATACTCATTACCTCGACAGAGGGCATGACAATCCCTCTGAAGGTGATTGTAAATCTGTGTTTGACGATTGAGATGTCATTCCACATACCATGTTTAGCTAAGGTGATCCACCCTAATAAACGCAGGACCAAACCCTCACAATGGTAAGAGAAACGCAGTACAGTGTGACACATTTCCCTCCTTCAGACCCTGTGTCCTTACCTGTATTTTCAGTCTCCGACGGTTTGTCTAAACTGCCTGAAGTAAGGATTTAAGAAAGAACTTTCATATATGTCTTTTTTTTACCATGTGACTCCAGGACTTGTTTCAAAGCACCGAGACCTTGACGATTCATTACTTGTTCACGGGAAAAAGCATGGCCAGGCCCAATGGAGGGGGCTGTTGACACCGGCTTCCTGGGCCCTGGCTGGAGCTCTCTGCACTGACCAGACCCTGCTCTCTGCTCCTCACTGTCCGAGCTCAGACTAGGACCTGCTCCCCACGGGGGTGGAGGGGTGGAAAGACACTGCATTGTTCTCGACAAGCGCTCAGTAAGCTGTGGAGCCCACACATCCCGGGTAAATGCCATCAGAAAACATTGACAAGAGGTGTGCAAAGGTGGGATTCAAATTAGAGGAGGTGGAAGGAAAGAACTACAGAATTGATGAGGCAACTGGCGCTACTCAACCATGGCCCAGCATTTAGGACAGACATGTCATCAGGAGGGACCAATCACTAGAAAAGGACATTATGGTTGGTAAAGTAGAAGGTCAGCAAAAACAACGGAAACACTCTGTCTTAGTCATCTAGTGCTGCTATAACAGAAGTACCACAAGTACTTGGCTTTAACAAACAGAAATTTATTCTCTCACCATCTGGGAAGCTAGAAGTCTAAATTCAGGGTGCCAGCTCCAGGGAAGGCTTTCTCTCTGTGTTGGCTCTGGAGGAAGGTGCTTGTCGTCAATCTTTCCCTGGGTCTAGGAGCTTCTTGGTGCAGGGACTCCAAGTTCACAGGACACACTCAGCTCCGGGTGCTTCTTTCTTGTTAGTAGAAGGTCCCCCTCCTCTCTGCTCATTCTCTTTTATATCTTAAAAGAGGTTGACTCAAGATACAGCCTAATTCTGTAGATTGAGTTCTGCCTAATTAACATAATTGCTTCTAATCCTGCCTCATTAACATCATAGAGGTTAGGATTTACAATATATAGGATAATCACATCAAATCACAAAATAGAGGACAACCACACATTACTGGGAATCATGCCCGACCCAAGCTGACACATATTTTTTGGGGACACAACTCAATCCATAACACCCTCCATAAGACAGATGGACACAGTAGCCTCAACAATGGACCCAAACATGTCAGTGATTGAGAGGATGATGCAGGACCAAGCAACGTTTCTTTCCGCTGTGCGTGAGGTCGCCATGAGTCTCAGAGCTGACCGGATTGCGAATAACAATAGCAAAAATGCTGTGGGACATCAGAATGGGATGCTGGGTGAATGCTGGAGGAAGGCTAATTCAGGACACATGGCCAGAAACAGTGCAGCAGCCCAGGGGGCCTGGCAGAGAGTGAGAAAAGCCTCTCAGCCAACCTGGGATGAGAGGGCAACGAGGCCAGGAGCAGGCGTGTGAGATTACGCGGTCTGTCCCAGAAGGCTTCCGGGCCTGGGGAGACCCTAGGGGCTTTTTATCAGCACTCTGCAGGGCCTGGGGTGTGCATCTCAGGCCTGGCTCCCTAGGACAAACCACTTTGACTCTTGGAGACCTAAGGTGATAGAGGATGTCCCCCATCGAGAGACGTGTCTACCACACTAGGCAGAAGGCCCCGCTCCACATTGTCCTACCCTGGGACCAAGACAGTGAAGATCCTCCACCTGGAATGTCACAGGGCAGCAGGAGAGAAGAGGGCTGGAGAGCAGAGCTTGGAAGAGACCCACATTGTATCTACTCACATATCATTGGCCAGAGCAGGTGATATGGGCACATTTACTGCTGTGGATTGAATTGTGTCCTCAAAAAAAATATGTCCAAGTCCTAACCTGTGAACATGACCCTGTTTGGAAATAGAGTCTGTTAGATGATTTCAGTTATCATGAGTCATACTTGTGTAGGGCGGATCCTGATCCCATATGAGTGGGGTCCTATAAAAGAGGAGAAGAGACACAGACAGACAGACAGAGGGAAGATAGCCATGTGAGGACAGAGTTAAGCTGCAGCTGTAGGCCAAGGATCTCCTGGGGCCAACAGAGCTGGAAGAGACAAGAAAGGATCTCCCCCTAGAGACTTCAGGAGAACACGGCCTTGCTGGCACCCTGACTCTCAACTGTTATCCTCCAGGACTGGGACAGAATATATTTCTGCTGCATAAAGCCACCCCCTGTGGTCCACTAGGCTCTGAGCTCCCCCAGGGATGGGCCCGGCCTCTTCATTGCCTCCCCCCAGAGTCCGTGACTGAGCTTGGCATGCAGTAGACATTCAGTCTTGTTTTACAGCCAAAACATGAAAGACAATAGTGCACGGAGGACCTGGGTTTAATATCAAGAGTATCTGTTTTTCAACTGATTATGCATCTTCCTCACACATCTGGAAAGCCAATGTTTAAAAAAATCAAGGAGTTACTCAAACTCTTCTCATTGGAAAGATGTGTCTTATAAATATGAACTGAAATAAAATGAAATTAGAGTAAGTACCCACTCAGGATTTAGTCTTTGTCCAAGAACATAAACCACCATGACTTGAATGAAAAACTCTTATCACTTACGAGGTGTGGTCCGCATTAGGAGGTAGACTATGCCCATGTAAATTGAATTACAGAACTTTTCATTAGCGCTGACATATAGCATGATGAAGGTATAATAGCTCCTAGAGCTAACTGCTTAATGCCACGGTGACATTTCTGAGAATAGTGTGTCGTTTGGGTTAGGATGCTCTTTCTGTTTTCCAATGTATTCATACGCTCAATTGTTCAGCAAATAGCCACATTTTTTTCAATCATGTATATGTATGAGGTATTGTTCTGGGAGCCGGTAGGTGAGGAGAAAGACAAAAGATGAAAATCACACATCTCTATTTTTAAGGAGATGATATGTGTCATCTATTATTAGCACAGTGGAATGTAAATCTGCAAACATTTGGATATTGCATAGTCTAGTCAAGAACAGTTTCTGTGTATCTTTTGGTAATATGCAGAAACCACCTTTTGTTTCAATCCTGGGTTGTATTTTTCCTAAAACGTACAATTTGGTGAACATGATTTGATGTTTTCCGATGGTTCTGATGGGTTTTGATTTGTCCAGAATGAGCTGCAATGCGGGTATTCTTTAAATAGACATTTATTGAGAACTTCACAATGAATTGACCTCTATGCTGCAACTCAGAATCCATAGGCAAAACACTAAGGGAGAAGAATATGACAAGAGATACAAAATGGAAGAATGCCCAGGGCTCTAGTCAGACAGTGTCCGGTAACGTGAGTGCCTGTGGGAACACAAGTCAGGCTTTTCTTACATTTCAGACTCAGGCCACGGCCCACAAAGTCAACTTGGCTTTCTCTCTCACTCTGACACTTACCCACCTGGTCCCCAAGAGCTGCCCAGTGATATCTTTTCACCCCATCTGGGGCCCATACTCTTGCCCCTACCCTAAGAAAGAAACGAATAGCTTTCTGTCCAAACTATTTCAACCATTTCCTGCCTGGTCTCTATCTACTACACTATCACAAGAGTTATCTTTCTAAAATGTAAATCTGTGTTCTTTGCTCTTCTACCCAAACTCCAGCAATGATTCTCCATTGTCTACAAGAGGCATCCAAACTCCTCAGCATGACATGAGAAATGCTCTATGATGTCCCCCGGGATTCTCTTCTGCTCCCACCCTCACCCTTTTCCCTAGTCACTGTCCAGCCATACTGGACTATTTGTATGCCTGAGGGAGCCCATGCTGCTCCTCGGCCTCCCGTTGACTCCCAGGGAACAAGCAGCAAAGCTCAGACCAAGCCTCACCAGCCAGAAAGTGCCCCTCCTAGAGGTCTGGATTCCAGTCCAAAGGAATTGCCATCCATTTTGGGTGGAGCAAACAGTTAACGCTCGGCTGCTATCCAAAAGGTTGGAGGTTGGAGTCCACTCAGACATCTCAGAAGAAATTCCTGGTGATCTACTTCTGAAAAATCAGCCGTTAAGACAGGCCTATAAAACAAACAATAACACCCTTGAGGAACATGCTTCTTAGTTCAACCAAGTATATGAGGCCAAATGGGGCAACATCTACCCAAAAGCAAAGACGAGAAGGCAGGAAGGGACAGGAGATCTGGAGGAATGGGCATGGAGAACCCCGGGTGTAAATGGAAAGAGGGACAGTGCTGACATATTGCGGGGATTGCAAGCAATGTCACAAAGCAGTTTGTGTATCAATTTTTGAATGAGAAACTAATTTGTGCTGTGAACTTTCACCTAAAACACCACCACCACAACAAAAACCAGCCATTGAAAGCCCTGTGGAGCACAGTTCTACTCTGACACACATGGCGTTGCCATGAGTCAGTCAACTAGACAGCAGGGGTGTGTGTGTGTGTGTGTGTGTGTGTGTGTGTGTGTGTTTAAGTTCCAATACTTCTAACTTCAGTGGAAAGGTGTAGCTTCTCAGCCAGTTTCTAGAACTGAGCCAGTTCACAGACCCAAGACCTTGACTGATTGGAAGCTGGGTATATTGAGGAAGGATCCTGAACCACTGCTGCCCATTGCCACTATCTCTTCCTCAGAGTCTTCTCTATGTGGACCTATGCTAATTTACAAGGGGGACTGTGTTCTGGAGAAAAGAAAATATCCAGTTCTTTTGGGGGTTACTAGATTCTGCCTACAAATTTATATCATTCCCAGGGCTCCAAAAAACCCTGTAATCTACCATCCAAAAGTGACTAAATGGTAGTCATATGATAAATAGAATTATGTGGCTAACGGAAGTCATATGATAAGTAGAATTATGGCCCAATTTTGAATCATTGTGGGACTAGTAGGTTTGGCCACCTACCCTGAGGTTATTTCCCCGAGTTCCAGAATTCATAATTAGAATAGACATACTTGACAATAGTAGAATCCCCACACCAGCTCCCTAACTCATAAAGTGCGGGCTATTAAGGTGGAAAAATCCTGAAAACTCCCTCAACTACTAGACTATTAAACTGAAAGCAATATAGCAACCTCAGAGAAATTGAAAGATACATATACATGGGGTCACCATGAGCCAGAATGGACTCAACAGCAATTGGTTTAAATAGTGGCCTGGCTCCTGTTTCTGACTTGACCCCAGCTGATATACTGTTTTATGCAGAGGTCTTGAAATTACTCTGGAGGACCCTGGCACAGAGGCCATCAGGCTTAACGATTTGGAAAACAATTTTCTGTGTAGCATGTCCCATGGCTCATGATGGCTGATGGCTGTTGACATAGGACAGCTTACATTAATAGAGCCTGGCTTGATACCAGTTCTTCAAGTCTGCATCAACCACTCACTGTCACTTCTGCAATGAGTTCCAGTCTTCATGTATGCCATTGAAGGATGCCAAGCCAACTTCCTGCACAAGAAATCTTGGCTATCAGGAAAGTTCTCCAGGAGACTCAAGCACACAGACCAGAATATTGTTCAAAGTGACTAGAGGACGTATTGCCTTATTGAGAGAAGGTTTGAGAATTGCCTTTTGTTTCATTGTGACCACAAAGCAGAATTACAGAAGGACAACTGCTTCGTTTTTGTTTCTGATCTCAGCTACCATTTTCAAAATGTGTTGGTATTTACATGAACCCATTCCATCATTCCCTCCTATGGTGACGGCGTTGCTTCCGTGTTCAACAACAAACAGCAAAACAACAAGATGGACATGCCATGCTATTTTCAAAAGCAGAGGAAAAGCAGTCATTTTATGAAATTTATTCAGGGTACAACTTCACCATGTAACAAAATGAGAGACTTTCTATTAGGTCATAGGCCATGGAGACCCCAGGAATATGCTTAGCATCTACTGAAATGGACCAGTGTCTGATCATGTTCTGAAAAGAGATGAGTGTCTTTGAGCAAATAGTTGTCAGAACAAAAACACTCAAGGTCTGGGGACAGGAATTGTTCACAGGGTACAAAGCCTTCACAAGTGCTTACGATCTTGCAAATTGCAGGAGAGAGAAAAGTTAGATGAGTTTGCAAGAGATGAACTTTAGAAATTCCCTTGTTATAGCAAGGAAATTGATCCCTTTTGCCTCCTTCAGTTGGAGCTTGTGTTGAGTCTCAAGTCATGACTGGATTATTTGCACCAATTTAAACACTGCCTAAACTTTAACACCCTGCAGGTGCGTCTCTTTAGAAATTATTATTTCCAGGTCTGTGAGCCTGACATGAGACCCAGCACACATGAGAGGTATATCCTGTTCTCTTTGTCGCTTTGATGCAGCACTGGAATAATCCTTGCTCTGCCCTGGGGAAGAATAGCCCAACATATCTGGAGCAGGAGCCAGGGGACCGGCTTCGTGATGGACCCTGAATTAGTCAGTGGGAGGTTTCTGTCCTTTGAAAACAGGGCAGCAGGCTTTAACGTGCTGCCAATTTCCCTTAATAAACACCTATCTTCTGCAGATAAGCTTCTCTTTAAAGATGGATGATGTTTTGCCTTTATCTAAACAGTCTCTATTTATAAATCTCTCTTATTCATTTCAGTAAGCTATACAGTGCGTCTCACGTGCAGGAATGCCAGAGAAAAGCGTAAATTGGAAAGAAGATAGAGCTATCCACCGGGACACAATGTCTTGATCACATGTTGTTGAGAACTTCGGGGGGACACAGAGCAATTTAAAGAATGACCGACACCATTAATAAAATATACATTAGAAAGTTATGGAATGCGTACTTTTAAGTTAAGAAAAGTGCATCAGAGGGCCCTGGACTGAATTCTGATTTGCACTTCTAGATTTGTCAAGTGACGGAGCCAGCATTTGTACTGACTGTACATTAGACACATCATTTGATTGCAGGAGCGTCAAACAGCTTTGCTCTATATTCATTTATATCCTCCACCTTTGCTCAACCTCCTTTAGATGCCTAAGTACCTTTCCTACGCTGGCAATAAGGGTAGAGAGGTTTGTAGCTCATAATACTTATTGACTTATTCATATATATATATATATATATATTTAACAAGCAAATTTTCATGGTAGTGTTGTCTTTGCTTTTCTTTACTGTATTTGAAGCTGTTGTCTTGGATACAGAGAACACGGGAGCTGATAAATTGCATTTCACACCTAAAACAATCTAAATTTCTGGCAGAGTGGACATTTATATAATGTTCTATGCCACAGGCAAAAACTTTTTTTTTTCTAAAGGGTTTGAAGACTCACTTTTTACCTGTAAAAGGAAATTTTGTTACATCTATTTTTTCTCAACTGATACGTTTAATTGTACGATTATTCAAGAGACCTCAATGTCGTGTTACTCCATTAGACTTGGTGGCTTACTGCTTCTCTCCCAGCTGTTCTGTCTCCTGGGGTCAGCAGGCTACCTCTCCAGTCTGACCGAGGGACGCATGGTTCTCTGACTGAGTAGAGATGGGCAGGTGAAGCCACGGCGCAGAAAATCTCCAGGCTTTCATAGTACCTAACTCTGCTTTTCCTTCCACTTGGACATTTGCCCAAGCAGCTCCACCTACAGCAGGATTCCATAAAGAACATGTGTTCAGCTATTATTTGTATGTCATGAAGAGTTCTTAAATGCACCATCCTTGCTCTCCCAGTGACCATACTCTCCCTCACGAGCAGCCCTCACACCACTTTATGAGCAGCCACCATGCTCAGTGCTGTGCTCCTACAATGACAGAGAAGGCACATGGGCCTCACATGTGCTCAATTGCTCTACGGTATCCACCTCTCTTGGAAGTCATGTGCATGGTCACGTGGTTCTGGCTTCATAGTGGGAGCCAGCTCTTCCTGCAGGTCCTATGGAAGTCTACATGGGGGGGGGGGGCGGTGAGCACCTTCATTCCTGGGAGCAGGCAGCTGCACAGGGCAACAGCCACAGTCACGACTCAGGGTGCGGACTTGGGAGACCAGCTGGGGAGCCTGTGAACAGAATAGCTCCCCACACTGCCTCAGCTGGAAATGCTGTTGGCCTGACCATCCCTCAGTGCTCCTGCATCACCCCTCAATTCCTTCTTTTACTGCACCCTATGGGCTTTATTCCATCTGGTGAGGCCCACATGTATAGTCGCCATTTATGTTGGTGCAAAAAGGTATTTGCAATGAAGAAGTCATTGGTCTTGCAAAATTCTATCATTTGATCTCCGGCGTCGTTTCTATCACCAAGGTCATATTTTCCAACTACCGATCCTTCTTCTTTGTTTCCAACTTTCGCATTCCAATCACCAGTAATTATCAATGCATCTTGATTGCATGTTTGATCAATTTCAGACTGTAGAAGTTGGTAAAAATCTTCAATTGCTTCATCTTTGGCCTTAGTGGTTGGTGTGTAAATTTGAATAATAGTCTTATTAACTGGTCTTCCTTGTAGGCGTATGGATATTATCCTATCACTGACAGCGTTGTACTTCAGGGTAGATCTTGAAATGTTCTTTTTGACCATGAATGCAACGTCATTCCTCTTCAAGTTGTCATTCCCGGCATAGTAGACAGTACAATTGTCCGATTCAAAATGGCCAATACCAATCCATTTCAGCTCACTCATGCCTAGAATATCGATGTTTATGCATTCCATTTCATTTTTGACCACTTCCAATTTTCCTGGATTCATTCATTCCATGTTCCAATTGTTAACGGATGTTTGCAGTTTTCCTTCTCATTTTGAGTCGTGCCACATCAGCAAATGAAGGTCCTGAAAGCTTGACTCCATCCATGTCATTAAGGTCGACTCTACTCCGAGAAGGCAGCTCTTCCTCAGTCATATCTGAGTGTCTTCCAACCTGAGAGGCTCATCTTCCAGCACTATATCAGACAATGTTCCACTGCTATTCATAAGGTTTTCACTGGCCGATTTTTTCAGAAGTAGATCGCCAGGTCCTTCTTCCTAGTCTGTCTTAGTCTGGAAGCTCAGCTGAAACCTGTCCACCATGAGTGACCCTGTTGGTATTTGAAATACTGGCGGCATAACTTCCAGTATCACAACATGCCAGCCACCACAGTACGACCAACTGACAAGTGAGCGGTGGATTCATTGACACCACTGCACAGTCCAGGTAAATGCATTTTGTTTTTCTCCTAGACAGCTCCTTTATAGTGATGCCGTGTCTGTGATGTCAATGGTAAGGAGTAGTCATTGATTCCCTAGAGCCTCTAGTTCCTCCTCAGGGCTTGGCAAAAAATGCTTCAATTTATACACAATTTAGTGGGAGGGATAAACAGGCTGAAAATTTCACTTATCCAACTTGCAGACTTCATTTGTGGCAAACGTCTCTACTGACCTATTTATATTTTTCTGTGTTTCCTATAAGCAAATGGTAAGCAGTTTCACAACCCCACACAGGTTGTAAGCAGCAAATATTTTGGCACAATGAGAGAAGCCATTCCAAGAATTACAGAGCTCCAGCCAAATAATGCATGTCGTCATCCGCCCCGATGGCACCAAGCACATTTGCAAAGACATTACAACGGCATTAGCTGGCAATCCAAGGGCGTCTTCAGGCAGCTGCCACTGTAATGACCTGAAGATCCGCGCTGAGCACAATAAGCGCCCTCCCATCTATTGTGAAGCCATTTTCCTTCATGTCAGCACAAAGAATCAACATTACAATCATGTAATTTCGCCCGAACAAACCACATATTGAAAAGAAGTGCTGAGATGAATGTAAGAACAGCCAGGTGCCCTGGCAACAAATTTACCTTCTCACACGCTCGGGAGGTGAGGGGTGGAGGGACCTCTGACTGTAGCTGGATGGCCCTTTATCTCCGAGGCAGGAGCTGGGACCAGGGAGGAGAAGACACCCGGCCTAGGTCCTGAAGCATCAGGAGGAGGGCTGGGACAAGGACCAATTTCCCAAATTGGATTTCCCCTCCTGGTCTTGACCCATGTTTTCCTGCACCTGGACCTGCCATCCTCCAAGGAGAACGCTGTCTGCGGTTGGCGCAGTGAGAGCCCCTGCTTGTTGGTTCACATCTGACTCATCACAGGGATTGGAATCACGCGTCGCACTCACATCTCCGTCCTGTGCTCTGCGGAGTGTTGTCTTGCAGGGCGTGCTGGCCTGAGTGAGCGACCTGCATTTGGCCTGGATTTTCCAAGCATTCGAGTTAGCAACAGGGTGAGTGGAGGACACCCCAACCTACTCACTTGGGCATCCAGGGCGGGGGCCAGGAAATCTGCACGTTCAACAAACACCCCAGGTGACTTTGAAGTGATCGGTTTGGGAAACAGCAGGCTGGTGCCGTGTGTGTGAGCCGCGTTTTCTTTCCCACCCAACACCAAATTTAGATGTGTGCCTCTGATTACCGGTCTTGCTGTCTGAAGTCCACCAAATACCACTTGGTCTGAAAAACTGTAGCTACAGAAACAGGCCCAAGACCGGACTCTGGTGCAAAGGTGTGGCTTCTTGGCCTTTGCTCACGGGCATTTCTCCTTTTGCTTCATTTTTGCTTCTATTTACTGATGCTATTTGTTTCCTGTTTTGAAAACAATAGAACAAGGACCAACACCAGTAAGGGTTCAGTCAGGAGGCAGAAACCACACCAGTTATTTTAACAGAGATAATCTAATATAAAGAGATGTTAGCTGGGTATTGAAGAACCGAAAATGCAAAACGAGAACCCTAAGGTTGCTATGAGTCGGAATCAACTGGACAGGTGTGTTGGGGGAGTCCCTGGGTGGTACAAACAATGTGCTTGGCTGCTAACCAAACGGTTAGTGGTTCAAGTCCACTGAGAGGTACCTCAAAAGAAAGGCCTGGCAATCTACTTCTGAAAAATCAGCCATTGAAAGCCCTGTGGAGCACAGCTCTTCTCTGATGCACAGTGGGGTCACCATGAGTCAGGGTCAACTCGACAACAGCTTTTTTTTTCCTACATCTATACATAATGGATATGTTTTAATTTTAGTTTGTTTTTATCTTTAAGAACAAGGGTATGATGTTTAAAGCAATATTTGGAGTTTCTCTTTTTAATTTAAAATTATTTCCCTAAGATGCCTCAGCATTTCTTCCTACTGCTGTGGTTTTCACTTGGGTGGCTCTGTGTTCTTCCCCTGCACTTCTCGTCATTCCTCTGCTCTTCTGTGGAGGGTCCCTGGGGCTGTGTGCATACTCAGTGACGCCGTGATGACCAGCCTTGACCGCATCTCCAAGGAGCTGAGGATTTCTCAATTGCAGATACCAAGCAATGTTACTTCCTGGCCACAAAGTACGCATCTTCCTTTCTAGGAGACAATCCCGAACCGTTTTCCAGAGTGGTTTCACCGATTCACACTTCCACCAGCAGTGCACGAACGAGCCAGTGAAGCCGCCCCTTTCCCGTGCCGGGTGTGGTCAGAGGGTTCGCGTGCCCGCGGTCCACTGGGTGCTGGGCGTGTTTCACTGAGGTGTGGGTGGCTGTCCCCTGGCCCCTGACGATGTGGCTGTGTGCACTTCCTCTTCTGCTAAACATGTGTTTTGCCCATTTTCCTGTTGGGTTCTTTGTGTTTTCCTTCCTGATTTGTGGGGGCGCCTTATATGTTCTCCGTCCCAACCCTTTGTCAGCTTTGTGAGTAATCCCTCCCAGGGTGTAACTTGCCTTTTCATTGTCTTACTTCAGCAATTTAAAAACCAACTGAAATAGACACTGTAAGTGATGTGGGGCTCATTCTCTGGTATTTCTGGTTCCCAGCGGGAGAGGAGCAGAGGGAGGCCGAGCGACTCTGCCTTTTCCTTTGCTCCTAAAAGCCCTGCGAGGCCCCAGACAGCATGTCTCCCCGGGGCGCCCCAGGCAAGTGGAGGCCATAGCTCAGCTTTGGAAACAGGGACCTAGATCAAAATCCTGGCCCTCCTGATTTTGTCATTTCCTCACCGTCTCTCAGCTCTGTGGAAAAACGGGACAATAAAAGTTCAGACAAAATGGCATGAAGCAAGTCACACGGTCAGCAAGCGCGGGGGAAGAGTGAGTGGGGAGTACCTGGTGGTTTACTGCTGATAACGTGAGAAGGAAGGCTAGTGCTTATCTGGCGTGTGCTACGTGCCGGCAAGGAGCCCTGATGATGTCATGGTTACGAGCTCGGCTTCTAACCCAAAGGTTATTGGGTCAAACCCACCCAGCAGCTTCACGGGAGAAAGACCTAGTAATCTGCTCCCGTAAAGATTACAGCCTTGAAGATCCTATGGGGCAGTTCTACTCTGTCACCCAGGGGTCGCCATGAGTTGGAATCAGCTCGATGGCACTCAACAAGTGTCAGACACTTTATACGTAAGCCCTCAGAGGTCGTCTTCTTAGTCAACACTGTGAACCAGGGGGTAGCAGCACCCCTTTGTTACAGATGAGGGACCCTTCCTCTGGGATGTGGTGCGTGTGTGGTTTTGGGGTGGGATGTGTGTGTGTGTGATGTGTGTGTGTGTGTGTAGGGTATGGGGTGTGTATATGTGTGTGGTCTGTGGTGTGGTGTGTGTATTTGGGGTGTGTGGTGCATGCGTGTGTGTGGTACAGTGTGTGTGGGGTGTGAGGTGTATGTGGTATGTATGGTGTGTGGTGTGTGTGCATATGTGTATGTTTAAGTGAATGGTTGGATGGATGGATGGATGGATGGATGGGTGGGTGGATGGATGGATGGGTGGGTGGATGGATGGATGGATGGTTGGATGGATGGATGGATGGGTGGGTAGATGGATGGGTGGGTGGATGGATGGATGGGTGGATGGATGGATGGATGGGTGGATGGATGGGTGGATGGATGGGTGGATGAACTGGGGGCAGGGAGATTCCCAGGCTTACCCAGGACCCCCTCCCCTCCTCAGACAGGCCTGTGGTGACTGTCTTCCTTCACTCCATGTGGGGGGAGTGACCCTTCACAGGGCCCACCCCGCTGTCCACGCCTGCTGCCTGCATATTCACAGAGCACAGCCTAGAGAAGGGGATGAAGCCCGCTCACCTTCACCTGGAGGGAAACCCCAAGACAGAGAATTCAGAGTCAGGGCCTGGGGACCCCAGACGACAAGCGCTTGCTTGTTAGGTTACTTCCACTTCACATTTGCTTCTGCTCCCCAAGGGAAAAGGTGACTTTAATTAAATGTCACCCCTCACAGAAGTGGGTACTGGTGACCAGGAGTGAGATATCACGAGAGGGGCCGGGAGAGGTGATCGCTTCAGCTCCATGAGAAAGGAGAACCCCCAGAAATACAACCTTTGTAGAAAAGAGGGAGTCAAGTCCTTCATCACAATCTGGCAAATTAATTAGGAAAATCGCTCACATTGAACGTTCTTCTCTGATTTATAATGTGCTGTCACAGATAATAGCTCCTGTGGGTATTTATGAAATAACACCTATAAGTGCCTTCTGTATGCCCTGCTCTGAGAGGTGCTGGACCACGGAGCTGGAGAAAATCTGTTCCCTGCCTGTGATGAGTCCCCGATGGAGGGATGGAGACAGGCCGTGAGTATAAGTGAAGTTGGTGGGATAAATACTGTTGAGGATTGATCTGTGTCCCCCAAAGAGACTTGTAAAAGTCCTAACCCTGGTGATGTCAACATGACCTTGTTTGGAAATAGGCTATTTGCAGGTGTAATTAGTTACCAGGAAGTCCTTGTGGACAGGGTGGGCCCTCATCCAACGTGACTGGTGTCTTCATAGGAAGAGGCAAGAGACACAGAAGGAAGGAGGCCATGTGAAGGCAGAGGCAGAGGCTGAGCGGACGCTTCTACAACCAAGGAACGCCCAGGCCAGTGGGAGCCCCGGAAGCCGGGAGAGAGGCACGGGACAGACTTTCCTCCAGAAGGAGCTGACCTCACACACACACAGACCCCTGGCCTCCAGAACTATGAGGGCATGAATCTGTGTGGTTTTAAGCCACCCAGTGTGTGATGCTTTGTACCGGGAGCCAGAGAAAATTAGCTCGAATACTATATTCGATTCTTACACAGAAAAATATAGACGCACCTGGGGGCAGGAAGTGGGAGTCATAAGGCTGTGACTTAGCCAGATTGCTCGAGAGGGCTGGTGGGAGAGAATGAGAATATCAGGCTTAGGGGCTATTCCAAGTACAGAGAATTCCACTTGCAAAGGCACAGAGGGGATGGGGTTTTATCTCAATCTTGCAAGTAAGAAATACAGAAACTCTGAGAGCTGTTGGATTCTCCTGAGCTTTCATGGAAAATGCAGAGCCAGAATTTGAACCCAGGACTCCTGCATGCCAGCTCAAAGTTCACCCATCTGGTTTTCATTTGTTCTGTGTGCCTTCCTGCCCCTAAGGAGGACTATTGCCTCCCGATGCTTACCTGCATTGTATGGATGAAGTGACCCTCCAGCACCCTGGTCTGCCCGTCACCATTTCCTGAGCCCCCTTGTGCACCAGTCTCTGTGCCAGGGGTCAAGGGGAGGACCCCTGAATCACTGCCGACCCAGGAGACCACTGAGACTTGTCTTCGGAAACTTTCACCTGCGCTCCAGTTTCGGTGAGGCCAGAGCTCAGCCAGAGAGAAAGAGCTGGAAGGGACATGAGGGGGCTGAGCTCCCTGTGACCCTGCACAGCAGGGGGCGCCACCCTTAGTTTTAGAGAAAAGGAAACCAAGGGTCTGAGAGGGAAAGGGCGCCCAAACACTCAGCTGTGTGTGCACGGGTTTCTCTGACTTCAGAGCTGGCTCCCCAGGCGAGCGTCTCACCTCTGGAATGCCACTTTCATGCAGCTGGAGGGAACTGGGGTGCTTGGGCCAGCCTGGCCCCCCAAGCCGCGTCCCCCTGCCTGTCATGGTGAGGACAGCATCACGGAAAGGCCAGGTGTTGCCCAATGTCCTCACTCCCTGGTCACCATGAGACAGAATGGAATCCAAGTCAACCACCACCAACAGCAACTTAATTGCGGATGGGTCAAGATCAGGCGTCACCTGGGGGTGGTAGAGCAAGGTTGGCCTTTGGGGTCAGGAGCCTGGAGGCACGCCCTTAGTCCACCCTCTCTCCTTCCTTAGGGTGGAGGTCTCCTCGTCTATTAGATGATCCTTTCTTGGCGACCAGAGTAGTTACGAGGGCCCAGTGACAAGGAACGGTGATGTCTTGGTGAAAAGTCTAGAACGTTGTGGACAGGAGAGGACTCCTACGGCTTCCTTAACCTGCTCCTGAGCACAGAGAAGGTGACCTCCTGTGTGTTAGACTAGAACTGTGATCCACAGCGTTTTCAGTGGCTGACAGTTCAGAGTTAGAACACCAGGCCTTTCTTCCAAGGTGCTTCTGGGTGGACTTGAATCTCCAACTTTCTGGTTAGCAGCTGAGCTAACCCAGAAACTCACGGGGTCTCTGTGAGTCAGAATCGACTTGAAGGCGGTTGGTACTGGTTTGTTGAAGATCAAGGAGGAGTAGAACTCAGGGTTGGGAAGTTTGTTGGAAGCAGTGGCCAGACTACCCTCTAAGCCCGGTGATCCCACACATACCCGGATGGTCTCCAAGTCATACACATCACAGCCCTGTTGTTTATGGTCTGTGAAACAACGTCATTTCTGTTGGAGTGGGACAAAGGCCATTTGAATGTCAGGATGGTGAATTCTAGGCACACCTGGGTCTGGTCTGACTCTGGCTGGATGATGCACCCACTCTCATCAAGAGCAACTGCCCTCAAAACCACTGTCCTACAGTCCTGGGGGAGGCTGAGGGTGCCCCCAGGGTGATGTAGAGGGACCAGACCATGTGCTCAGCTGGACCGGACCCCGTCCAATGGCCTTTCTTCTTCAGAGCGTTGGGCTTGGGACCCGAGCCAGGGGCCTGCCTCTGCCTCCGCCCAGTGAGGGAGGGTGGGAGGAAGGGGCCAAGGCAACACAAAGCACATTCCTGGAGTTTGGATGTGTTCTGAGATTCCATAATGAAAATATAAGCCAACCTTCAACATCAACATCCATCTAAATAACAGACTAGGACTCTAGCTAAGGAAGATGTGTCTGAGTGATCTGGAGCTGTTCTAGCCAAAGCCATTTAACGGTCCAGTACGAGCTGATGGAGACCCGCCGGCCACATCCGGCCTTATTTGTTTCTCCTGCCTCTCAATCCCCATGCGTTACCGTGAGCGCGTCCCAGCCGCTGCTGTGCTGTCTGGTTCTCCAGGAAGCGCAGAAGACATATGGCCTGTGCTGTGGCCACGGGGCTGGGAGGCCGGGAGCACCACGGCCTGATCCGATTACCATCGATTGCCCTGAGACCACCGTCTCCACAGGACACCCGCCAAGCTCGTATGAAAGCGAAAGTGATAAAGGGTCCCCCTCCACACAGCTGCTGTTTCACATCATCCCTCTTTCTCTCGGCAAGTGAGAGAGACTCGAGAGTCACGGTGGGGCTAACAGCAGGCGGAAGGAGAGGAAGAGGGAGAACGGGTGGCAAAGGAGACGGGGGTGAGTGAAAGACACAGGCTAGCAAGCCAGAGTGCAGAGGGTTTGCAGTCTGCGGGTGTTGCTGGAAGGTTCCATGTTGAACATAGACAGAAATGTGGCTCTCTGGGCCCACCAGCCCGTGGGCGGGACATGCAGGGCGGGAGGAGGGAGACTGGATGGCAGCTGCGGCTCCGTTTCCAAAGCATTTGTACATGTTGCTGGTGATGACCGAGCCCTCAGTTGCTGAGCTCACGCGGGGCCTGAGGCCGAGCTCACGGGGGGCCTGAGGCTGAGCTCACTGTGGGCCTGAGGCTGAGCTCACGGGGGGCCTTAGGCTGAGCTCACTGTGGGCCTGAGGCTGAGCTCACTGTGGGCCTGAGGCTGAGCTCACCGCGGGCCTTAGGTCTCCTCGTTGCTGGCTGCGGTTGAGTTGGCCCCCAACTCGTGCAGCCCCATGCACAATGGGACAAAATGCTGTCCAGTCCTGCATGATCCCCATGATCTGTTGCAGATTCGACTGCTGTGATCCACAGGGTTTTCACTGGCTGACTTGGAACTAGATCACCAGGCCTTTCTTCCTAGTCTGCCCTAGTCTGTAAGTTCTGCTGAAACCTGTCCACCGTGGGTGACCCTGCTGGTATTTGAAATGCTGGTGGCCTAGCTTCCAGCATCACAGCCACACGGAAGCCATCACAGCAGGACAGACGGACAGACAGGGGTCGTCACCCTCCATAGTGCTGAGCACGTATTTGTTGAATCCGTGTGCGAAGTGGCTTGTGTGTCACCTGAGCCTGGAGTTGATGAAAGTCCACTTATACCTCGTGGAGATGGAATGAGGACGACAGCAGACAGAATGGTAGCCATCCTGTCCCCGGGTGCCTGGCACGGGGGAGCGTCTGTCCTAGCAGAGCACACCCATGTCCTGCCGTTTGGGGAATCTGCCACGGGTTGCCCATCAAGTCATCTCTGAGCCCGTTGGTCCGAGGTGCTGCCCATCTCCTGGCTGTGAGCTCGAAGCGCGGAAAGATGGGTCTTCTCATCGCAGACGGGGACAGCCCGCATTTTCAATTTGGTGCTCTCTGGCCTGCGCCTCCAAACCCCAGATGCAGCACCCCAGGACTTCTCAGCGGCCCGGGAGTAACGAGGTCTCCTGTGAGCAGCCTCTCCTTCCCTTGGTCTAGGCAGGGCTGCCCACAGTTTTGTTTTGTTTTTACGTAAATAGGTGATGAAAAACGAGCGTCAAATTGAAGCTGTAAGTCAAACTAGTCATTCTGAGAATCTATGGAAACAGTTTACGTTTACCGAGACTAAAGTGTCGCAAGCAAGGGCTGAGCTGTAAATTGGTTCTACGTAATCCAGTACTTTTTTTTTTTCCAGCAGATTGGTTCCCGGCTTTAAGCTCCTGCGAACACAGTATCAATCAGCTTCCCTGTGCGCGGTTTTTCTGTGGCTTGATCCCTTTGCTGTTCCAGCAGGCCTCCATTAATTATCCGCAGTTTTCCGGGTGCGGCCTGGACCCAGCGCTTCCCCGAGGGACGGGCCCACGGCTCTGCAGATGGACTGAGCCCAGGAGCCACGGCCGGGTCAGAGGCGGAGTTCAAACTCCATCCAGGAACGGTTAGATCTTGCAGAGGTCTTTTTTTCCCTCTAACCGTAGTCACGTTTTCAGTCCTGTCCCGCTGTAGAACGTGCAATCTTCATCTTTGCTTAGCTTTTAGAAAATATTCTCTTTTTAGAAAATATAAGGCAACTTTCCGCATTGCTTATACATGTCTTCCATGAAAAAGAGAGCTCCAAACAGCAGCAAGCCCGTCTGGTGGCTTGCCCTGCAGGGCGGACGGGGCAGATGAGCACGTGAGCTGGGAAGGTACAAGGTGTGTGTGTGTGTTCTGTGTGCCTGGGTTGCTATGGGTCTGTATTGACTAGACTGAGGTGGGTTTTTTGGGTTTTACGTACGCCTCACAGAGGAGTCTCGGCAACCTCTCATCATCAAAGACATTAATATTTCTGCAGAGAAAAGCAGGAATATTCTCAGCAGAAGGATGAATAGAGATTATAAATGATTCCACATAGGCTCCGATCAGAGTTTGCTGCCGAATGAGTTTTTAGCCAGAAGGAGTGAAAGGAACATTGGCTTTTGGGTTTGCAAGTAGGAGACTTGGACCTCTCCTCCCTCTGCTGAGTTCTTCTAGGCACCCAAAGACGGGATCTGCGTTCCTCCATGGTGTCAAATGGAAACAGCCCCAAGCATCCTCCCCCCAAGAAGATGACTCATCGTCCCTAACACGGCATTAAGATGAGGCCATGGGGGTCCCAGGCTCATGGGCCCATAGCCCCAAGGTCCCAGACATGGACTAGCAGCCCCAGTAGCTGCAGAGTCAGACATGAGGCTGAGGAGCCCCAGGGTTGCAGTTAAGGAGGAACAGAGACCCCCCCACCAAGTTGTGAGGGGCAGCGGCCAGGAGCATGAAGCTGGGGGGCGGTTCTGTTCCAGCTGAGTCAAGGGTCCCCCCGTTTTCGGGTTTGTGAATCTACCTTTCGGCTCCCTTGTGGAGCTGTTGGTACCTCCACAGACCAGACCAGGACAGAAAATGCAAAGCCCCTCACACAAGGTGGCGTTTCTGGCACCTTCGAACGAGCTCTGAGACTGCTGGAGTACTCATCCGTCTTCTCCTTCTCTCTCTGGCCGTTTGCCCTGATGTGAGAAGCCAACTTGCTCCTCTCCCCATGACTCGGGGCCTGTAAGCAGGTAACAAACACGTCCTCTCTGCCTTTGGGTGGGCTTGCATTGATGCCCAAAGTTAAAGCGTCCCTTCCAGCCGCCACAATCTGGAGTCTACCACCTAGATTTCCGGCCCCCATACCAGGGAGGGAGGAGATGAGTATCCCCGTCAATTCCTCTTGGCCAATAAAAAACAGTCCTGCCTCCACTCCTGCATTTTTTTTCCCAGAAAGGGCCAAGACTGACTGATGCCAGGGAATGAGCAGGTAAAGAGAAGGCTGAGAGCTATATTGCCTGGAGCCTCTTCCTGGGATTTGTGAGATACAGTTTTTAATTTAGTCCACGCTATTTCTGCACACGCCAGAACATGCAGATATTTACTTGGTTCTTCATGCTACTAGACATCTGTCCGGCTTAAGAACCAAGCTACAAAAATGTCACTTTATGTAAACACAGCCATCCTTTAGCTACAGAAGGGCTTTAAAAGAAAAATCTGAAATGCTAAAAAAAATTTATTTAATCAGTGGCAGATATGAGAAGTAATATTCCTAGGCTCGGACGCTCATAAGAAGAAACTAAGTTAAACAGAGCAGCGGTACTTTTTATTGTATCCGTGTGCGCCTTCGACTTTCCGCAGGTGTGCTGACTTAGTAGGCTGGGTCTGGGGATGCTGTCAGCTGATGTAATTCTGTGCTTCTAACTTCCACAGCCGATTGCAAAAGATGCCAGGGAGATACCCTTTCCCCTAAACTCTTGGCCAGAGCAGTAATTGCATGCCATTTTCCTAGCGGCCCCTGAACTCACACAATTTCCTCAAGATGTGTGAGACCCTGGGGACAAGGGGCACATCTATCATGAATGCAGCAGACGCAGCTTCTCCTTGTCCCTGACTCTGTGTTTACAGTCCATCCCTCCAGGAAGCAGGCCTGGGTCCCCCACGGGGCCAGGGCCGGAAGGCACTTATACCCTGGATGTATGCATCAGCGAGGAGGGGAGGCGGGTGATAGACACCGTGGGAGTGACAAGCAGGACTCAGAGCCACCACCTGCCTGGGGCACCAGCAGGCCAGGACAGCCACGCCTCTGCTCCCAGGCATCCCGAGAAAGGTCACACTTGCCACAAAGATCTGGCTTCACCTTCCCTGCCAACGCTCAAGGACATGACCTAAGTATAAATTGGAAAACACTGACGTGTGCAGGAGAGCACCCACTTCAACGAGAAGAGCAGGTGTAGGTCTAAGCCAGGGGGACATTGGTGGCTCCATGGTAGAATTCTCCTCTTTCATGTAGGAGACCCAGGCTGGACTCCTGGCCGGCGCACCTCAAGCGCAGCCACCACCCATCTGTCAGTGGAGGCTTGCACGTTGCTAGGATGCTGAGCGCACACCAGCCCCTTTCTCAGGAGCCTTCAGGGTAAGATGGACTAGAAAGAGAGGCAGGGCTCTCACCGCCTCACCCCTGCTACAGCCTCAGCCGTTCTGTGGTCGAAGCGAGCCGACCTCTCCGGGTACCACGGGCTCCACGCTGGGGGCTGGCTATGCTACTGAAGGTGGGGGCAGGTTTTGCCAATGGCCAAGGTTGCAGAGATGTTAAGTGGTCATGATGCATGAATAATGTCAGGGCTCCCAGTCTCTGTGATGGAGCCCAGAAATGTCACCAGAATCAAGGTCCTAGAGAAGCGTCCCTGCCAGTACCCTCCTTTGTGCAAATGAACAAGCGTTGCAGCCAGCTGGTGGCATAGCAAGCCCAAACCCACAACGGCCCCCTTGTACTAATTCCTCTTTCTCAATACCTATCAGATCCATAGTCAGTGTCCATGGAAGCAGCAGTCAAGAAATCAAACGACGTACTACATTGGGCAAATCTGCTGCAAAAGAACTCTTCAAAGTGTTAAAAAGCAAAGATGTCACTCTGAGGACTAAGGTGCGCCTGACCCAAGCCATGGTGCTTTCAATTGCCGTATGCATGAGAAACCTGGACAATAAATAAGGAAGATCAGAGAACTGATGCCTTTGAATTATGGTGTTGGTGAGGAATATGGAATATACCACGGACTGCCGGAAGAAGGAGAAAATCTGTGTTGGAAGAAGTATAGCCAGAATGCTCTTTAGAAGCAAGGATGGTGAGACTTTGTCCCACGTACTTTGGACACGTTACCAGGAGGGACCAGTCCCTGGAGAAGGACATCATGCTTAGTAAAGTAGAGGGTCAGCAAAAAAGAGGAAGACCCTCGATGAGATGGATTGACACAGTGGCTACAAGAATTGGATCAAAAACAGCAATGATTGTGAGGATGTTGCCGGACTGGGCAGTGTTCCGTTCTGTTGTCCGTTGGATCACTGTGAGTGGGAACTGACTCGATGCGTCTGAGAACAACAACACTGGGAAAAGCTGTTCCAGTTTTGGAGTCCCTGGGTGGCGCAAACGGTTAATGTGCTCCACTGCTAACCAAAAGGCTGGAGGTTCCATTCCACCCAGAGGAGCCTGAGAAGAAAGACCTGGTGATCTACTTCTGGAAAATCAGCCACTGGAAACCCCTTGGACTACAGTTCTAGTCTAACACAATGGGGTCACCATGAGTATGACCGACTGGCTGATGACCATTTCTTAGTTCTGGTTTTAGGAAACAGGTCACTGGCAGTTGTGAGATTCCATGGTCTGAGGACTCATGAACTCCCTCCTGGCCTAGAGCTGGACTACTCCGAAGCCCTGGGGAAGGAACTGGTGTGTGAACGCCAGGTGGGCTTCATCCCTCAGGTAGGCAGAGGTGAGCCTTGGAGTAAGTTCAGGCAGGTATGCCCTTGGGGTGGATCGGGGACGGTGAATTAGTTGCAGCACATTGCCCGCTGCTCTGCGGTACCACAGATCACAGGTGGTGCTACAGGAGGTGGCTTTGTGGATTCAGGGCCTTGCAGCAGACTTGCCACCTGAGTGTCAGCTCCATGGAGTCTCCGAGCAGGCCTTTAGGCAATGATTCATTTGTTCTCTCACGCTCTTGTACATCCAGCATTTATTCTGACCTGCTAGGTGTCTGAGGTCTCCGGGGTGCAGCCAGAGTGACCCAGCCTTCAGGGTCTCTCCGTCCACAGGCAGAGATACCACGGAAACCAGCACTTAAGCTGCAGTGTTCTGTGGGCAACAAGTGAGGCCAGGAGTGTGTGCCGGGCACAGCGTGGCACAGAGAGCACTGGCCGCCCCTGCATGTCCCAGCCAGGTCTCTGAAAGGCTGCTGTGCTCTGGTTATCTGTGTGGTCAGTAGGGGAGTGGCGGAGGCTGGGGTCCTTAGTGGGAGGGAGCCTGAGGCAGGAGCAGCCAGGCAGGAAGGGGGCTCTGGCCACAGGGAGGCCAGCAGGCTGTTCAGGGAGGTACCGGGGGTGGGGGTGTGTTTTCTGTGGGGACATCTGACACAGTTGTTTGGGGCCACAGATCCCAGACAGTGACCTCTGATCACAGTAAAACTTATTGGAAAAAAACAATGTTTATTTACAAAGTTTATTAAATGGTCAGTACTGGTGGTTGAGAGCCCCAGCGGCGCAGTGGTTAAGAGCTCAGCTGCTAACCAAAATGTTGGCAGTTCAAATCCGCCCGCCACTCCTTGGAAACCCGGTGGGGTAGTTCTATTCTGTCCTGTAGGGTTGCTATGAGTCAGAATCGACTCGACGGCAATGGGTTTGGTTATTTTCGTCTTACTGGTGGTTCAGTGGTATAATTCTCGCCTTCCATGCAGGAGACCCGGGTTCAATTCCAGGCTAAGGCGTCTCATGTGCGGCCACCACCGGTCCGTCAGTGGAGCCTTGGGTGTTGCTGTGATAGTGAACAGGTTTCAGTGGAGCTTCCAGACTAAGATGCATCAGGAAGAAAGGCCTGGTGATCTACTTCCAAAAATCCGCCAGTGAAACCCTATGGATCACAGCAGTCTGATCTGCAACCGATCACGGGGATGCAGGACTGGGCAACATTTTTTTCCATTGTGCATGAGGTCACCATGAGTGGGGGACTGGCTCGATGGCAGCTAACAAGAGCCGAGTCAGACAGGTGCATCGGCTTTAGACACACACCCACCTGCTCATATTTCATGCACCAGGCTTGCATCAGGGTCACTGCTGGTTCTTCTCTGAGCCCATGAAGCCTTCCCTGCTTCTCGGCACCGTTCTCGTGGGCTTCCCCCCAAAACAGGGATGTTCAGCTCCACCTTTGGTCTACGGTGGACATTTTGTCTCATGGGGACAAGGAGCAGCACAATGGAAGTCCACCTCGCAGTCTTGGTGACATTCCTTCTACACTGGGATCCCATCATGTGGATTTCACCCCCTCTCTCTGCAGACTCTAAGAGTGTCAGGGGACACTCCTCCTTCCCCACCTGGCGTCAGGTAAACCCACTTCCCCACCTGGCACCAGGTAAACCCCCCTCCCCACCTAGCATCTGATAAACCCACTGCAGGGCTCGGCTAAGAGTGAACGCTATTGCAAGCAGCCTGTGGAAAAGTCAAGAAGAATATCTCATTGTCTGCGGCACATTCACACAATGGAGTCTGCCCCCACGTGAGGCCCATTTCAAATTCTCTTCTGGCATTGGCAACACTGTGAAGTCACCTTTAAAATCTGCATGAACTTTAGAACAATAAGTTAGTGGGAGAGAAGAATCTGGAGATAAGGTTCATTTTAATGGGATCCTCCAATACCTGTCTGGACGCCAAATAGAATTAGTTTAAGATTTCTCCTGCAATGGCGTGGCACTATCCAGTGAACATAATTATCTTCCAGGTTGGGCTGATAAATGAGTGCCTCAACCAGAGTTGTTTTCAGAGGCTGGGATCTGTTCTTCTTCCCAGTTTGCTGTGGTTAATGGCTCCCATTCAGATGTATGCGTCCATGGCTACCTCCCTATCTTCCCTGTTACTGATCTCTGAGGCCTATGGGACACTTCGGAAGAGATTCTTGCCGCTAGGTACTGCGCACCAGATGGTCTCCCCATCCACTTCACAGCCAGCCCACGGGCATCTTGAAGCGGGGCGAAGCCTCCTGTCCTCGGAAGCTGTCTTAGACTCTTAGTGCTGCTGTAACAGAAATACCACAAGTGGATGGTTGTAAAGAATAGAAATTTATTTCCTCACAGTCGAAAAGGCTAGAAGTCCGAGTTCAGGGCACCGCCTCTAGGGGAAGGCTCCCTCTCTGTCAGCCCCGGGGGAAGGTCCTTCTTTCTTTCAGCTTCTCTAGCTGCAGTGTCCTTGGCTGCTTGGAGATCTCCACATGGCATCTATCTTTGCCCATTTCTGCTGGCCTGTGTGCCTAATGTGCTGTCTTTATATTTCAAACGACATTAAGCTTCAGACACACTGCACACGGACATGGTCTCATCAACAGATGTAACACAGGTGTGGGGACCGGAAGTCCAGCACACATTTTTGGAGGACACGATTCAACCCTTAATAGCAGTTACCAAAGCAAGGCTGCCCCCGACGTGTATCTGAGGCGCAGATCCCATTCTCTTGCCTGGAAGCTCTGGCTGCTTGTCGGACCACAGAGCTGGCGGGAAAGACCCCAGATCTCGCTAGCTTCGTCAGAAGGACACTCTGCTGGAGGATACTCGTGTTCCTCTTCCAAGATGCTTCTTGGGCGTCTTGAAATGTTCTCTTGTAGCGTGAAGTGTGCAGAAGTGTCCTGGAGGATGATTAAGTGGGGGGCTGCACTCTCGCCTCTGGAATCACTCGGGCTTGCTGGCTGATCAGAGAACTGAGGAAGTGATGTATTATTTAAGACTGTGGTTCCCAGCAAGCCCGGGGAATCCTCCAGGAGCTAAGAGAGAGTCTCCTCTACGCTTCCTGGGGAGATTTCTTGGAGGAGGAATTGGTACTGTCCCTGAGCCAATGGAGTCCCTGGGCGGTGCAAATGGTTAACATGCTCGGCTGCTATCGGAAAAGTTGGAGGTTGGAGTCTACCTGGAGGTGCCTCAGAAGTAAGGCCTCGGGATCTGCTTCCAAAACATCAGCCACTGAAAACCTTGTAGAGCACAGTTCCACTCTGACTCACACGAGGTTGTGTGAGTCGAAACCAACTTGATGAAACCTGGTTTTTCTGAGGCGACGCCGTGATACCTTTGCTGGGAGACCCACTGGGCAGCAGCTGGTCTGAGAAGTGGCTGAGTCTGTCCACTGACTCTGGGAAAGACGTTGTCCAAAGCCCATTGACTGAGAGCAAGCAGCCAACCCAAACCCTCACCGTGAATTCGCTGGAGCGAAGGCAGCTCTCTGGGTCTAACCTCAGTTCCTCCCTAAGGCCACATAAGCTTGGCATTACAGAGGAACACATAAATGATCCTCATTTTTTTTAAAAAAAAAAAATAAACTTTTTCAGTGTTTTGCAGATTTCTGTAGACTGGCAAAAATCATGAACACGTAGTAGAAAATGATGATGTATGGAATAAAATGGCTTTCTGATCATAGGCAGTGGGGTGGGTGGACCAAATCACTTTCCACTGTAAAATCACAAAGATGTGACACCTGTGACATGTATTGGCATCTCACTCACTGAAAAATTGCCTTGATCAAAACCCTTGGTCCAGAGAGTATTAATCAGTGCCCACAATTCAGATGTTCACCTCAACCACAGGCTAGATTCAACAATCTAACTCTCTAGGTTACAGCTTTTGGGGATCACCTCTCTGCTGGGATTTCTAGCACTTTCTCCGACCCTACCTGAATCAGAAATATCAAGTAGGTATGCTCTGGTGACTGTTTTGTACTGAGATTTTTAAGTCCTGAGCATACTAGGGGCCCAAGCCAGCTGGTGTGCAGCGGGATTCCAGGGGATTTGTGAATATGGGAGACAGCTATTAACCCATGGGAAACCCTGGTGGCGTAGTGGTTAAGAGCTACGGTTGCTAATCAAAAGGTCAGCAGTTCAAATCCACCAGGTGCTCCTTGGAAACTGTATGGAGCAGTTCTACTCTGTCCTGTGGGGTTGCTTTGAGTCAGAATCTACTCGACAGCAACGGGTTTTTTTTTTTTTTTTTTTGGTTTATTAATCCATGAGTCCCCAAAGTACAGCTTTCCGGCATGAGGGCAGTTCTCCAAGCCTACTTTTATTGTGCGGGTGACTGTTTTCCTGACATGTGTCGATGCTGTTCTACTGTCAACCTGTGTCCTCTTTGTCGAGGACAAACGATGGAGGTGTGTTTTGCCTTCTCTAATCTGTTAAGTAACTAAGTGTGTGTGTCGGGGGCGGGGGATTGCTGTGTATTGAAGAAGCTTTAAAAGCGACCTTTTACAAAGCACAATGACTTGATGGACCCATGCATTTTCATAAATAAATCACAGTCATTACCACATTGTTGCCTCAGTAGCTGACTCTGTGCACCTGGTCCAGGTCAAGCCCCCGCTAGATGGCAGAGCTGAGCGGCATCTCCGGCAGGGTGTCTGTCCTCATGGGACTCGTGTTTGATGGAGGGCAGACCTCAGATCCAGACCCCAGACCCCGGTGTGCAGGTTCTCCTCCTCCACGGGTGCTTGGGGCCCTGAGAGGAACACTGAGACACCCAGGGAGTCCCGCTGGAGAGCAAGTGCTCGGCTCTCAGGATAGGGGTCCTGCCCACCCAGGAGTGGGTGCCCGCTCCGAGCTGGGTCCAGAGAAGCTGGTGCAGTGCCGCAGACAGAGGGCTGTGGGTCAGTAGCTCTGCCCTGTGTTGAATACCTTGTCACCTAGGTCTGTGTCCTGATGCTCCTAAGCCCTCCCAGGCTCATGCAAGCCATTAGCCTGAAGCCAATGGGGTTTTATCAGCCCTTTTAGAATCTCAATATGAAATGTTAAAAATTGGGGCAGAACACTCCCTCATCCTGGTTCGAAGCACCCAGCAGATGCCCTGGTGCTGGATGGTGGCTTCTGGGACAGGCTGGCTGCCTTCCAGGTGTCCCATCCCATGTGGCCCTTTGCTGGCCTGCACCCCAGGCTCCTAGTCTGGGGGACCCCTGGCTTCACAATCCCCACAGCACCCCCTGCTCCTGAACTACCCTCTGCTGTGCCCCTGACAGGGCAAGGCCTGCTGCCTGCTGTGCCTCGTGGGGATGCAGCTGCTGGGAGGGCTGTAGGTGGGGGGTGGGGGAGTAGGGAGAGGGAGGGGTAAGGAAGTAGGGGCTCCCAGCAGAGCCCTTTCCCACTGGAGATGCTTCTGTGGCCTGGCCTGGTGGTCTATTCTCATGTCCCCTCACCTCCCGCCCCACAAAACCCACCAGCCCTGCTTCCCTTGCCCCTGCAGAGGGGCTGGATTGCACACGTGCCACCAGCTGGATTCACTTCACCGTCTTCCCACGCCGCCCCCAGAGCCCGCATGTGAGTCACAAGAGCTCAGAATCCCTGCGAGTTTCCACTGCAGGCCCCAGCCACCAGCCGGAGAGCCTGTGTCTCCTCCACACAGGAATGTGCAGCTGAAAGTAGAGTACAGGTGGGGGAGGTTCACCTCCACGGGCCCAGGGCCACTGTGTCCTCAGGATCTGAAGAGAACCCTGGGTCCCACTTCCCGTGGCCTCTGGATAGGGACGAGCACACTTGGTGAGTCTTGGAGTCTTGCAGTTACAAGCTTGGTCATTGTGTAACTTTGATACGGATGCCGAGAGCTAGATTGGTAGGTATCACCTCTCCATTTGGGGAGATGGGAAACTGAGGCAGAGGCTAGGTGGCTCAGGTGTTCAGAGAGCACATTTTTCCCACTCATAGCAGGTATTCACAAGTTTTTCAATGTATAAGTGGGTAAATGAGTGGAAGAATAAATGGGTGAACGGATGGGTGAATGGGTGGATGGATGGATGGATGGATGGATGGATGGATGGATGGATGGATGGACAGATGGATGGATAGATTAATGGCTTCATACTACTGTCAAGCCTTGGCAGGCCCTGCCACTGGGCAGTTCTTTCCTCAGTGATTTTTGATAGATGGACTTGTCAGGCTCTGGGTAATGACTCCATGGACCTCTCTGCGCATGTCTTGTTAGTCCCATTTGTCAAATGTGCCCTGTTCTCCCTTGGTGGGATTGCTCCCCCTAGTCTGCTGTGAGTTGAGTGAGCCCAGTACTGTGTTCTGGCCAGTGAGTTATGAGTGGAAATGATGGGAGTCCCTTGCGGTCCAGAGCATTTAAAGGTCAGCCAAGACTGTCTCCACAGCTCTCCACCTCACCTGAGTCCAGGGGTGGGGGTGGGGGGCTCAAAGCAAATCCCCTGGTGGCCTACGATGGATACAGTGTGGGGAGATAGAAACCTCTTCTGTTAGAAGCCCCGGGATTTGAGGACTGGTTGTTACTTCGGCAGGAACCAGCCCATTCAAACAGACTCCCTCTCCGACTTTTCCTGGGATGTAGGCTCAAGAGCAGGTGTCTTCTCTCTAGAGACTCTAGATTGACTATTTCTTCAATCAATCCACTAAAGGCCACACTGACATCAGGGGTGTGGTCCTGATTTTATGGAGCCTGTGACCTGATTGGGGAAGAGACTTGGGGTAAATGAGGTCACACTGCAAGGGATAAACTCCAGCTCACTTGGACATTGAAGAGCTGTCACCGAGCAATCCATGATTAATTGCTCTAAAAAGGCTGAAGACACACAGAGGGCAGGAATCCGAGCGAGGAAGGAGCAGTGCAACGTTGATCATGAAGTGTTATGGAAGCGTCCCTGAGCCCTCACTTCTCTGGGAAAATAATTCCGCGTGATGTAAGGAGGCAGCAGAACATACTAAAAGCGCCTACGCTTGGTTTATTAAGACTCAGCTTCAAGTCCTGGCTGAGCCATTTAGTAGCTGAGAACTTGGCGGGTTTTAACTTTCCACTGCCAGTTGTTTTCTTTTATCTCGCAGTGAAGGGGGGCAAGCTTGTCTTATAGCATCATGGTGGCCGTTAAATAGGGTGGCACACGCCAGGTGCCCAAGATATGTTCCTGGTGGTGGAGACAGGGTGAGGAGGGGAGGAGAGCACAGATCTGGGGACAGACAGACCCAGCCTTAGTCTCACATCCTTCCCTAGTTAGCATACGACTTGAGACGAGTTCATTGATCTCCCTGAGTGTCTGTTGTCCCCTCCATTAAGACGAAGATGGCAATGTGACAATCCCCGCTGTTTTGGGAAGGACTGGCTATATGGATATGCACAAAGCTGCTAGAACAGGGTTCTGAGTAGGCGCTGAACAAAGTGAACCTGTCCCTATTCTGCAGATGAAGCTGAATCTGGGAGGCGCGGAGCTCTGAGGACACAGTCTGCAGGCACCCCTGAGGCCCAATATCTTGCCCGCAGCCATGGGTGAGAAAGAGTGTCTTTGTGCATTCTGAAGAGGAGATTACTCCTTTCAGGTTTCATTTTCAGGATGAAAGTGCCTTGGGGTCTGTCTGGGAAGGCCAGAAACTGGCCTTCCCAGACAGATGCTTCTGGGTACGACTCTAAATTAGGCCGAGGATTTACTCAAAGCTCCTGGAGTTGAGGGGTTCCCCTGCTGGCTCCGCACCACACGTGATTCTAAGAAATGCATTTTCCACAAAATCCAACCCAGCCAAGAGCAGCCAGCTTCCTAGAATTTCCGCTTCAACTTCCTCTTTTTCTCTGTATTAATAGCCTTTTTAATTTTTGCAAATCTGCTGGATGAAAAAATGGTATTTTGGGGAGTTATGTGTTGCATTTCTTTTTTTTTTTCTTCTCTCTTTTGAAGTCAGGTTTACTGAATTAAGTTTACATACAGTAAAATTTCCTTTACAGAGTACAGTTCTACAAGGCTTCATAAATGCATACAATCGTGTGGTCTTTTGTGACTGACTTCTTTTACTCAGCATAATATTTTCAAAGTTACCCATGTTGTAGCACGTATCAAACCTCATTCATTTTTATTGTTGAATGTTTTTATTATCAAATATCATCCCATCACTTGAACGTGCCACGTTTTATTTATCCACGCATCAGACGATGGACATTGGGGTTGGCCATCCTTGACCATCGTGAATAAAGCTGCTATGAACACTCCTATACAAGCTTGTGTCTGTATGCATGTTTCCATTCTTCTTGGTTAGGCACTTATGAGCAGGAATGGCCAGTGTGGATGCTGGAGTGGAACTCACATGGGAGACAGGGCTGGCTCCTGAGTGGGATCTGCGTGAGCATTCTGCGCCTGTGAGCAGGGCCAGGCCAGGCCAGGGAGCAGGGACTGTGCTGGTATGAAGGCCTCCGTGCTCCTGCGTGGTCACCCCGGTGTGCTTCAGTGAGTCCCCAGCCTGCAGGGTCCACACTCACCCTGCTCTAAATGAAGCCTCTGGGGAGCTGGTCCCTGACCTCCTTGGTGGTTGAGTTACTCTTAGAGATGGAGGAGTTAGAAAATCCATCAGAAATCCCTCACTATCCCCAGCCAGGAGCGTGCACTTGGAGACACTGTCGGCGTGATTTACAGTCTGGGTCGAGTGTGGATTGAGCACGTTCCACATGGAAAGGGCTTTTTGATCAATTATGATGTACCTACAGCACCATAAATATCCTCTAGCTCTCAGCCATCAAGAGGTTTCATCAAAACGTCACGATTTATCTCATTTTTCTCACACATGGAAGCTGTGTGTCTGTCTTCCTGATTTTTTGCCATATTCAAAATCGTTTCTCCTGTTTCGTCTCGTGGTTGAGGTGGCAGCTCTTTTGGCTCCAGCTCGAGGAGCTACCAGTTGACCCAGACTTTGTCTTTGATCCCCCAGGCAGCATCAACACCACCAGACATGTTGCTGTGTCTTGATGGCACACGTGCTTCATGCGGCCTGAAACGGGATGCTGATTTACCTGTCTGCTTCCCTCACCTGGCCCTGTGCTCCCACAGGCAAGGCCTGTGTCTGTCTGCCCACTCCAGCACCTGTGATGAGCCCAGGACTGCAGGCGCTCACCAAATGATTGATGAATGGACAAAAAATCAACAGCCCAATGTCCCATTGCCGAGGGGCAGAGGGACCCTTTGCGTAAAACAGCCTGAATATAACAGGGCTTTTCCTTTTGTGGGGAGTGCTTGCATCAGCGTGCCTTTCAGAGCGAAGTCTCACTGTTCTCTACCTTGGACTAGCTATCTCCTCCTGTTGCCGGGTGGAAACCCCAGGTTCTGCTCCGCATGACTCGTATCTGCCAATAAGCGAAAGACCCCAGTGGGAGAGCGAAAGGTGACTTTATTTCGTTGCACAAGGAAAAGAAACAGTCAGGGCTGCTGCCACAAAGATTGCTTAGCGAGGGCGAGGGGAAGGATTACTTTTAAGGGGTTTACAAGTAGGAAGTCCATAAAAGTTACATCAGCAACATTCTTAATCATACTACACAGGCACAATGGGGTTTATGGATAACTTCATGCATTGCCAAGATTTTAATGTGAAGTTATCGGTTGTGCTAAGCAAAGGAACCAGGATTCTAATGCAAAGCTTCAGGGCAAACCAAGCAAAGGAACCAGGGTTCCAATGCAAAGATATGGGGTGAGTCAGGCAAGTTACCTGAAGCAGGGGAATTTTACAAAGCCTGGGGACCATCTGGAACCAGAAGTGTCTCAGAAGAAAGGTCTGGTGATGTGCTTCCAAAAGCTCACAGCCTTGAAAACCCTATTGGGCCCAGTTCTACTCTGCACATGTGGGGTCTCTATGCACGGAAGTTGCCTTGATGGCAGTGGATACTCACCTACAGGACTATTCCTGTGTGTGCCCGTCACAGGGTAATGCGCTTCCTGCTGTGTATCAGTCCATTTCCAAGATAGACTTAAGCTTCTTGAGAAGAGTGACCTCGTCATGCTCATCTCGATGTCCCCAGGGACACAGAGGGCCTGGCACAGTGCCGGGATTCACCCTGCCCTCAGAAAGACCCCAGAACTCAGGGGACTCCCACCCCCACCTCTGGCTGCAGTGCCCAGAGCGGGTGCAGGAGGAATGCACGACTGGAAGCTCCTTCAAACCTGCCCTGTTCAAACCTGCCCTAGCTTGTCTGCGACTGCTGTTGGAGAAAAAGACCTCTTTTTTTTCTGCATTTGCAAATTTCATGCAAATGTCTCTCTTCATAAGATCCTAACCCTGGGGCTACCCAGGGAAGCCATCTTGGGAAATGCACGTAGTTTATGCTTCTTCGTGCAATGCAGAGACAATCCTTTAGAGCGCGTGCAGTGATGTGGCATTGATAAGAGACAATCCACACAACTCCGTGTTCCTGACACTCCCCTTAAGTTATGGCTTTGTCTCCAGATGGTGCCTGCTAAAATGCACATCTATCTCCTGCAAGGAGAGGCATCAAAGACAGGAAGCGCCACTGGAGCTATGTGGGCTGACAAACAAACAAACAAAAATCTTCCTGGATAAACTAAGTTCTTTTTAGCTGCTTTTCCTGGATATATTTCCTCCCCACTGCCTGCCTCACAGAGGAAAAGGCTGCATTGTGGCTTTTCACGTTATGTAGCCTGTTCAATGGCAAGATTTTCTCTCCGAAAATTATTACTAAAAGCTGTGTATGTTGCAGGAAGATTCCACGTAAAATTATCTGAAGTATTAGGCATTGCATTTGCACCAAACGTGATGATTTTTCCCTCCCCCACCCCAAAGAACACTATCATTTTCGTGAAGAAGGAGATAATGCTTCTTTGATTTTACATCGCTCCCTTTTTCTCGCCTTTTCTTTATAAGTACTTGTGTTTCTTACCTTCTAACACGGCTGAAAGGACTGGAAACTGAGTCAACAATATTAGCAGCTTAACTCCTGAAAGTCAGGACAGATCTGACCAAGCCCTCGGAAGAGAAGATTTTCCCCTCAGCTTGCTTTTTAAATTAATTGTTATCTGTGGTGAAAATACACCCAACGAAGCGTTGAGGCACTCACCAATGTTTACATGCACAGCTCACTGATAAACGTCACACATTTCACACCGTGTCGCCACTATCCCCGTCTCTGCCCATGTTGTTTCGCCTCTGGGGAACCCTATTTTTCATTTAATGTCAGGGGGGCTCTGTCCCCCAGGTGCACCACGCACCCCTCAGTAGCTATGAGATGGCATGTTTACCAACGGGATTAGCAGAACATTTCCCCTCACGGGAGCCTCTGGCTTCCAGTGCACACGAGAACCAAGTATCAACGGCGTCAGAAACACGGTCAGCCAAGACTCTGCCAGACAGGCATCCATTCAGGAGCTCAGAACTTCGGGAACATTGCCGAGCTACCCTGTGCGCCCGGCCTCCTGCTCATCAACTAGGCATGCAGATAAGTAGCTCCTTTGAGACGTTTACCGCCAGGTAAGGGAGATGAGGCACATGCGCTTGTACTTATGTACAGGTTATCTTCAGTGCAAGACGGGAGTCGGAGGGAGAGCGGAGTTCCTCTTGACAGTGTGGCCCAGGGAGCCCCGAGCTGTGCTTGATTACAGTGGGAGATCACTCCACAGAGATCTCTGCGTAAGGAGGCACTTTAAGAGGGGCGGGGGGCCTTCTGCCTACCTACCTTATTTATATGTCCTCACAGGTGCCTGGCACACTGGGACCCTAGAATTCCCTGAGCGCTGAGTAGGGAATCCTGGAGGTTTTGCTCCCCAAACCTGTGAAGCAGATGCTTGTTGTATTCCATTTCCTGACAAGGACTTTGGGTTGTCTCTTTACTCCATGAGCCCCTGGCCTAGGTGGGCTTTCTCCCACTTCAGATGGTCACCCCTGCCTCCTGCATTCTCATCGAAGCCGTGGACTCCAAGGTTGCAGCCCGCGTGGCCTCCTTTCTTCAGGCACCCTGGTGTCTCTGAGGCCACCCTCACTGCCGTGAAGATCCAGTACCTGGGGTCCCCCTGTCAGGTGCACAGCAGTCATTCACAGCCCCAGCTCTGCCCTCGAGATGCTCCAGGCACACTGACTGCATAGCTCATTACTCATTCTGAAATGGAATCAGAAAACGGAAAGACCTCATAAATTACTCCTGGATGTCGTATTATTTAATGGGGAAGCAGCGTCAGCGTGCGAGGCGCGGAGCCTGGGGAGCCTGGGGAGCCTGCAGCTCTGCCGGGCGGAGCTGTCTGTCCTGGAACGGGCTCTCTGTTCCCTTGCTGGGTCCCTGTCATGGCCTCCCAGAGTCTCCTTGGAGACTCTTCTAGAAAAAAGGCCTTAGGAACAATCGGAACCTGGCAGCAAAACAAGCCTGTGCGGGCTGGGGCTCCCGGCTCCCTCGGAGGAACAACGCTCAGTAGATTTGCAGGAGGAAGCTACAAGCCCCTTCAATGAAAGCATCTGTGTGTGTCGTGGAGGTTCCAGCCAGAAGGGATGTTTGTCATATGAGCCCTGGATTGCTCAGAGGACAGCCGGGGTTTGGTGGTGGCTCTTTGGAATGGGGGTCAGCTTCTTCCCTGTATGTACAATGATCGACTGGACTCTCCAGCCACCAAGAGGCTTTCCCAAGGTGTGAGCTTGTGGCCACACTCAGGTCCTGCCAGGTCATGGCTCCAACCTTGGGCCAGGACCTCACAGTGCCATTCCGTGAGACAGACCAGCAGCTAGGCCAAGTACAGACAAACTGCCTCCTTGCCACCTGGGCACAGGACTCAGCCCAGCCTGACTGATTCTTCACGGATGACCAGCGTCTAACCCTGGTGGTCTCAGGCTGGCCCGTGGGCGCGGTGACCACCAGGGTGGATTTAACACTGCAGGTATCTCGTTCCCTTCACCTGCCAAGAGAGCGACGCCCGGTTGGGGGCTGATGTGAGCAGGTAACGGGTGGTGCACACAGGGTTCCCAGCCAGGTACTGGCCCTCGGCACGGGCTCGGTGAATGTCAGCCATTCGCAACTCTGTTGTGAGGAGCAGCATTGTGAAGGCAAAGGAACATGCTAGGTGGTGTGTAGACAGGTGAGGAAGATGGGCTGCCCACCTGTAGGCACTCCCAGGCCAGCACTGCAAGCGTGGGGTGTTGGCATGGAGAAGCACAGAGAGGGTAGGGCTGGGGTCCCTAGGAGGGGCTTTCTCCAGGCTGCAGGGACTGTGCCTGCAACACGCTCTCAGCCTGGAGTGAAGGTCCAGGAGACTCACACTGGCTCTTGTGTTAGGACCCTGTGTCCCACGCACACAGGTGAATCTTGGCGCCAAGGCTGCAGGACAGATCCCTGTACTCGAACAAAGCACTGGATGAGATTAGCCCTGAGGACGTTTTTCCAGGTTTAGGAGCTGATAACCATGACGATGCGAGGCCAGGAGCTCAGAGGGAAGGCGGGCAGACTGCAAGAAGGGTGATGAGAACTGCGTGTGAATCCCTTACAGGTCTCCAGAGCATCTTCACAATGTTATTCTCCCAGCAGCTTTGAGGGAGGTGGGGAGAATGAATGGTGCAAGTTTCATTTTCTAGATGCCACTCCGAGGCTGAGAGATGCAGAGTTGGCCTGTTGTCTTCCAGCTGATGGGGGGTACAGCGTGAGCTTTGTCTTCTCAGCCCAACCCACCGTCAGCGAGGATTGAATCATGCCCCCAAAAAAGATGTGCTGAAGTCTAACCCCTGCACCTGTGAATGTGACCTTGTTTGGAAACAGGGTGTTCCTTCTGTGGTCACTTAAGTTAAGCAAGGTTATATGGAGTAGGCTGCGTCCTAACCCCTTCTGAGTGGTGTCCTATAAAAGAGAGAACAGACACAGAAAACAGAGTCATATATGGGGAAGGACACCATGTGAGATCCATCTACAAGCAAAGAGACGCCAAGGGTTGCTGGCAGACACCAGAGGCTGGGAGAGAGTCATGGATCAGGCCCTCCCTCAGGGCCTCAGAAGAATCAACGTGGCTGACTCCCTGATCTCAGACTCCCAGCCTCCAGAACTGAGCTACAATCAATCTCTGCCCCTTAGAGCCCCCGTTTTGTGGTGTTTTGTTATGGAAGCCGAGGACTCTGAGACGACAGTGTGGGAAGGAAAGGACCTGTCGGCCCTCAGAGGGACGGACCAGGACACCTGATCTCCACAGGGCTGTTGGCAATGGAAGAGAGGACAGCAGTCCTGCCACCTAAACCAAGAACAACATCAGTTCACTTCTTTTTGGAGGCAGGTCCCACATACATGCATAGCTGATAATTGTTTTTAAAATACAGACTTTGAATACATGAGTCATTGCATTTTTTAGGGTTAATCTGTAACTAAGGTTTTTTCAGGCATAAAAATAAGGCTCCCACCATCACTACAATTTAAATTTACTTATGGTACATCCCGTAATTCCCAGGCATTTTTATGGTGTTACTTTTCTAAGTTTGCATTCATTTTTATAGCTCCAAGTGTGAAACTGCTTTGAAGATGAAAAGCACCATATAAGACCTCAGTATTATTATTATTTCTTCCTTTGGAAAAGGAACCTCTAATATGCTTGTTTGAGGTTTGGGAGCCAGGAAAGTACCCCAGTGAATGTGGGCAACCCCACAGATGTCTCTGTTTAACCCGAAGGAGGAGGAAGAGCAGGGGTAGGTCAATCTGCTCAGTGTGGAGTTGTGCTGGCAGATTCCTCAGGCCCATCTTCGGGGCCATGTCCACACTGCCTGACTCCACTTCTCAGCCCCACGTTCTCAGCTCCCTGTCCAGGGGTCCCCTGTGTCACCCACACTCACAGCCTGTTCTTCATCCTCTTGGTCTCAGTTACTTTCCTTGAAGAACTGGTGGACCATCAGGAGTCAACATCCTTGCTCCAAACTACATGTCTCTGAGTGTGACAGATTGGCAAGGTGCATCCACTGGGTTTGGCAACATAGGAAAGGGGCAGCTAGCCCCAAATCACAAGCAGTGACCCAAATACTGATAACATGACCCTCTGTCCAAGCTTGTCAATTCTGGCTGAATTGACCCAGGGTGAATTAACCAAGGGGGCAGTGGTGGCTCAGTGGTCTAATTCTCACCTTCCATCCAGAGACCCGGGTGCCCTTCCTGGCCAATGCACTTCATGTGCAGCCACTGCCCATCTGTCAGTGGAAGCTTGTGAGTTGCTGTGAACAGGTTTCAGTGGAGCTTCCTAACTAAGACTGACTAGGAAAAAAGGCCTGGTGATCTCCTTCTGAAAATCAGCCAGTGAAACCCTGTGGATCACAACAGTCCAATCCACAGCTGATCAGGATTTCTTCCACTGTCATGGGGGCACCTTGTGTTGGGGCTAAATCAACCTGACTGCAGCCAACTACATCAATCCTTTACCTATGCTCTCTCTTTCCACACCTGCTGGTGCAGTGCGTAGCCTGGAGACTCTAGCGGATGGCAAGGCTACTGGGTGGACCCATGAATCTCATGAATTAACACCCTTGGCGGACACAGTAGTCTGTGATTGGAGCAGCAAATAGAAGCTGTGCTGTGTAAGGCCAAATAACCAGTTGTCGTTGAGTCCATTCCTACCCATGGTGATCCCATGTGTGTTGGAGTAGAACTACTCTCCATAGGATTTTCAATGGCTGATTTTTCAGAAGGAGATCACCAGGCCTTTCATTCTAGGTGCCTCTGGGTGGACTCACACCTCCAGCCCTTTGGTTAGCAGTGGAGCATGTTAACTGCACCTCAGAAGAAAAGCCTGGTGATCTACTTCTGAAAAATCATCCATTGAAAACCTTATGGAGCACAGTTCTCCTCTGACACACACGGAGTCGCTAGGAGTTGGAATAGACACAACGGCAACTGGCTGTTATTTGGTTTTATGTGAAGTCACAATCTTTTGGGGGCTGCTCGTCACAGCACTTGGCCTGCGCTGACTGCTGCATGGATCCGTGAATGCCCACTGGGGCCAACCTGCCAATAGAGCACCAGCCCCTGCAGAGTCCCAGCTGCAGGGATGCTGGCTCTGGTTCCATTCTCCCGACGCCTAGCTTCCCCAGAGTCTGGCAGGCGTGGAGACGGGGCTAACGGCTTCCATCCAGTGCTCTCTTAGCAAGAGGGGCCGTGTCCTTGGCAGGCACAGGTGGGGTGATGGAGGCAGGGCCACAGGACAGGCCTCCATGGAGTGCTTGTCACCAAGGATGACCACGGCTCTTAGCGGGATCTGCCAGCACGTTGACAAGTGCCTGCCCGCAGAACCGATCACTGTCGCGCTGTGGAGTGCTGTACCTCTGGGGAGCGCGGTCCTCGGCGGAGCAACTGGTCTGTTATGTGATTGAAATATGAAGATCACTCCCTCTGCCTGCATAGCTCCCTCTATTAACTATAAAAACAAGTCCTTCCACAAGCCAAATGAGCAGATGGGTTGTGAACATTCTAGGACTGTAATGAGGTCACTTAGCGTGTAATAACCAAGATAAACACCGAGCTCAGCGCAGACTCCGCGAGTGTTAACAGCGTCTCTTTCCTCCCCTCCCTCCTCCCCTTGGAGGACGGACTGGGACCACAGCCACCACCCCCTCCTTTGTCCTTACCTCCAGCAGTCCTTCTCCAACTTGGACAAGCATCAGAGCCACCTGGGGGACTTGCAAAAACATAGGTTGCTGGGTCCCACCCCCGGGTTCCTGACCCAGGATTTGTGTTTCTAACAAGTTCCCAGACCCTGGGTGGTGCAAATGCTCAACTGCTAACTGAAAGGTTGGAGGTTCAAGTCCACCCAAGGCACTTGGAAGAAAGGCCTGGCAATCTACATCCAAAAGATCACAGCCACTGAAAACCCTATGGAGCACAGTCCTACTCTGGCACACATGGGGTGGCCATGAATCAAAATGGGTGACGAACTGTTTGACCAGTTCCCACGGGATGCTGATGCTGCTGGGCGGAGATCACACTTTCTGGCCACTGATATAGAGTAGTCCGCTCCCCTCACCAAACAACACAGCCTAAGGGCACGGAGCAAACTGGTGTTACCTTTTCTGCCTTTGGTGGACTCAGTGAGACCAACCTACAAGATGCCTTTCCTGCTATTGATCTGTTTAAGCTTTCTTCCTTGCTTACATCCAAGTGAACTCTAAGGTGTTAAGACTAACAAAATGACACCAGACCAAACCCACTGCCTTCAAGTCGATTCCCGCCCACAGTGACCCTACAGGACAGAGTAGAACTGCCCCATAGGGTTTCCAAGGAGAGGCCAGTGGATTCCAACTGTCGACCTTTTGGTCAGCAGCCGGGCTCTTAACCACTACGCCACCAGGGCTCCAACAAAATAATACAATTAGAGTATTTTTGATAGACTGTCTTTGCCTTCAAAATCTGGTGAAAGTTGTGAATATCCCCCACCCTGAAACACACACACACACACACACACACACATAAATACATATACACACACTCACACATACACATACACACATATACATACACATTCATACATAAACTCACACACATACATATGCACACTCACACACATGCACACACATACATGTACACATACACTGACACACACACACACTCACACACACACACACACACACACACACACACACAGACACACTGAATGCTGCATATACTTTCAGGGACTCATGAATTCTCTGAAATCGTCACCCCAGGGTAAGAACCCTTAGTATTCTAAAAATAAGCAAAAAGAGGAGATGCTGCTAGATTTCTGAGATAAAAGTACAGCAATAATTTGAGAGGAAATTGATCCTGAAACTTTTCAGTGTGTATGGTAGAAAGATAAGAATATTGGGTCAGAAAAAGAACAAAATTTGTTATGGAGATGATAGCATTTCTCTGGGATTGGATTCAAGGGCATCTATCACGAGGGCTGTGCTGGAGGTTCTGAGGATGGGCGGACCTATCTTCAATCCCAGCTCGATGGTCCAGACATGGTTCCTGGGTTGTCAGTCCAGAAAGACGCGGAGCAGGCTTCCCTCTGGGGCTGCAGCATTCTCCCTGGCCTCTCTGAGCAGCTCTGCTGAAGCGTCTGCATGCTCATGGCCACCTGGGACCCCTGGGCTGGAAGGTGGAGTGGTTGATGCTCATTGAACACTGCAGTGTGCCGCCACCTGAGAGCTTACTTACCTCCAGTGGCGCCTGTGATTCCCAGAGCAGCCCTGTAGGGAAATTTCTGCTTTGCAGGGAAGAAGCTGACCCCCAGGGTCATTAGGTGACCTGAGACCACACAGTAAGTGAAGCTGGACTCCACTCCACGTCTCTCTCATGCAAAGTCACGCTGCCCGATGCTGTACTGGGCTGTAACATCTAGGATGCCCCCCTGCCTTCCCCAAGCCCTACCCTGGAAATCAGATGCCCTCTCCCCAGAGGAGAGAGGGAGCAGATGATCCCCTTTACTTCCTCTACTTGGGGGTCTAAGAGAGGCCTTGGGGACAAAACCTACTGGGGACGTCTTCTAAGTTCTCTTCTGACCATTGTGATGGGATGTCTGTGGGGAAAGGAAGTACAGAAATACTATCACTAAATGTGCTGTAACTTCTTCTACCTCATCCACCTTCCAAGAGCAGCCTTGTTATTTCTGAGCATAAGTAAAAGAAACAATAGCTTTATCATTCAACAGACCTGAGGTAAAATACCAGCTCTGCAAATCTCAAGCTGTGGGAACTTGGGCAAGTTTCTCATCCTTCCTGTGTCTGTTTTGATATGTGCAAAATAAGGGTAATACTCCTCCCTTGGAGTTTTTGTGAGGATTAACTGAAGTGAAATACTAACTGCTCCGTTTAGGGATGGGCATACAGTAGATGCTTAATCTACACCCATGCCCTTCCCGCTTTTCCTCCCTCCCTTCCCCTACTGCCTTGCTTCCTGTGTTGGGAATGAAGGTAAACAGCTTAGTCATCACCCACAGCATATGGAATCAGCGAGACCCATCATAAAACTGTCAGAAGAGATGCACACTGCAGCTGAAATTAAAATATCTCCGTTCGCTTGTATTGTTTGTGCCAGAGGCACACTCCATCGACATATGTTTGCAGCACAACACTGGCAAGCAGGAATGGCACTTGAAAAAACTTTGCAATAAATATTTTGTTTTTCACTTACTGCGCAAGACATATTATCCACCCCACCCACCCATGTCTGTTGCTACATCAGTTACTGTTAGGACAAGATGGTGAATAGTTTCCCCAGAATCCAGAAACCTCCAGGCTATGACAGACAGTCTCCCATTCACTTCACAACAGATGAGGGAGATCCTGGGGGCCTCAGAGTAACTCTGGGGCAAGAAGAGGGAAGTTGAGTCAGAGAGTCTAATAGCTGAATTTCACACAGAAGGGTCAACGAATATTAATGCTCTGGCTACTATAGGTTGGGCATAACGGAAACAATGGACTCAAACATACTAATGATCATGAAGATGGCACAGGACCAGGCAGCGTTTTGTTCTGTTGTTCATGGGGTCACCATGAGTGGGAGCCAATTTCATGGTAACTTAAAACAGCACAATATGTTGGGCATTGCCTTGGAAACAGGGATTGGGACGGAGACTAAGCAGACATAGTGCCTGGCCTCCAGTGTTTACGGTGGGTGTGGAAGGAAAACACCCAAGGTTAATAAGGAAGAGTAGTGGTGTAGGATCATCCAGATTGCAGCCCTGCATGTCACTCTGCCCCCCAGATAGCGATCACCTCCTGACTCCTGCAGCCTTCGTGACTGTGGTTTGGGTGGACTTGTGATATTAGAGTCCCTTGTGAGATCTACCTTAGATTTGTGCAGCTCTAATGGTCAGGGTTGGATCCTAGAAGTACAGCCACAAGAGATTCATTATTAGAATCAGACGTTCCACAGGGTGGACACAGGTGGAGACTCTGTGCAGGCTGTTTGGACTTCTAAAGTCCCTTTAGTCATCCAGGCCAGTGGTTGGGAAGGAAATCTGGACATGAAATGGGAGAGAGCAAAGATGAACTAGAATCCACAGGACAAATTGGAATTTCCAAGGACACACTGGAAACGTCATGGAATCTGGACCCCCCCGTCTGTTTTGCACCGCCTCAGCCTGAGTGGTGTTATGGCCTGGAGGAGAAGCAGGTGCCCTTTGCCAGGAAGCTGCATACACACGTGTCCAGGACCCAGAGAAGCTGAAGGAGAGGATAGAATGGGAGCTGGAAGAGCTGCAGGCTGGGGGCTGCCTACGTCAGGAGGGTGATCCAGAGATCAAGAGCAGTGCAGTCACGTGTCACGGTGCCTGGCAACCTACCTCAGCCGTTCAGAGCTTAAAAACAACCGCTGCTTCACTTCTGCCTTCCAAATATTACGCAGATTCCTCTTGTAGCCAGTCCTACCCCTGAACCAGCCAGAGAGGGGATTCTGGGAAATGTAGTTTCGGATTAGCTGAATTGACACAGTAAAGAGCCACCACAGGAGTCAACTCCTGATAAGGGCCCATGAACAGGTCTTCAGATACATATGATGAGAGTTTACATTGATATAAGAGATTGGAAAATAATTTTAAAATTGTACAAACAGTGTTAAAACATTTTATACTGCTTTACCAATTAATTGCACTATCAAAAATCTAGAAAATAATTCTAAAAAAAAAGTTCTATCAGTCCAGTCATAGAGGAACAGTTAAATGAATAAATAGTTAAATCCACTGAAATAATATGAAGCCATCAAAAACATTTTTACAAAATCTAGTAATACAAAAAAATTCTTATTACAGTGTAAAGTAAGAAAAAAGACACATGTACATATACACGCAATTTCCTATGTATTATGAACATAACTAGAAAAGAAATGTAGCATAAAAAGAAAAAGAGACATTCTTGTTACAAAAAGATAATAGCAGATGCTTAAATCTGTCTCTCTCCACTCACACTCCAAAATCCGTCATAGCTCAACATGGAGAACCAATGAAACCTCTCAGCCCCAAGCTCACAGCAGCCTCAGTGACAGAACACCATGAGCACCACAGAACTGTGAGTGCAGAATTATCTGCTCAAATCTTGCAGAGCCATCCTGAAGCCCACACTGGAGTAGTTAGGCAGGCACACAGGAATTAGGAGAGGGGAGTCGGAGTCTGGAAGCATGGATAAAATCACTACCGGAAAGAGAAAGCCCCACCAGAGTGGAGAAATATTGAGAATGAGGATGATATTTGATGGATTAAAGCAACTAATACTGAGAAATCCAAAGAAAAGGGCTTGAAAATGTGTGGAACAGAAGCCTCAGGTTTAGGAAGCACCACTTCTTCGAAAAGGAGGGGTGACACAGGCAGAAGAGATGTTGGGGAGGAGAAAGGAGGTAATGGGGTAGTGGGGTTTGCGGATGAGGGGACAAAACAAGCAAGTGATAGGAAAAAAAATCAGGTAATACAGCAAACACCACTCCTCCAAAAAAAAAAAGGACATCATGGAATAAAGAAATTATGCCTAATTATACCTACATAATCAGGTGCTCTTGGACCAAGAAACGTAGCACGGCACTCAAACTCCTCATCGTTCCCAGGTATAATCACCCATGATCACTGGTTCAGGAAGAAGGACATTTCAAAGTGAATAAAAAAGAACAGACAATATCCAGAAAAGTGAATCTCCTCCAACTCAAAACACACATAGCAGAATAAAATTATAACACAACATTCAACCCAAATTAATTATTTTTAAACAAGCATTTGTATATATGAGAAAACATCTTGAATAGAATTTCAAAAACTCAGGGCAGAAATGGATAAAAAACCAGAAATAAAAGAAATGAGATCTGACTTAACTTGGGAATAATATTGAGGCAAAGATAAGATACTCCTAAAAAATGGAGACTAAATCACAAAATGCCCAAAAGAAGATATATTTGACTGAAAATATAATGAGGAATAATATGTAAATTCTTGAAAATAGCCCAAAAAAAAAAAAAAAATGAAAATAAAGAGTTTAAAAATGTGATAGAAATAAAGATAAGCAAAAGAAGAAGCAACATATGTCTAATGGTGTCCTTAAAGATGATAAAATAAATGCAACAAAGTTAATATTTAAAGTTATAATCCAGAGAAAGCTTCCTGAAATAAAATATGGCTTATTTAAAGGGCTACTTTGTACTTAAGAAAACTGACATGGAATGGTCAACTCTAAGGCATGTTTTAATAAATCTACTAGACTTTAAAGATAAAGCAAAACAGACATAGGAAAAAAAAAAAAAACAACTTCTCAGAACTTCCAGGCAAGAAGACCAAGAATCTTTTTTTTTTTTTTTTAATTGTGCTTTAGGTGAAAGTTTACAGCCCAGGTTAATTTCTCACACAAATTTATACACATATTGTTATGCGACATTAGCTGCAAATCCCCACAATGTGACAGCACACTCCTCCTTTCCATCTCGGGTTTCTTGTGTCCATTCAGCCATTAAGACCAAGACTCTTAAAAGGACAAATAATCCAATGGCTTCAGAGCCCTTGGCAGCAAGACAACACAGAGGAACAGCATTTTCAAGAACTTCTCTGAAAGGAAGTGAGCTAAGGATGTTCTATCCAGCCAAGCCTTGCCTCAGATAACCAAGTCTATAGAACCAGTTATAAAAAAGCAAGAACTTAAGAAATAAAATTCTCACCAATCCTTCTTGAGGAATCTACTAGAGGAAGGCATCAACCAATCAAAAATTAACTGGGAACTCTTTGGTTTTGGCCACAGAAACGAGATGACAAAACGAACATCATCATTTGGAAAGCATCGTAATAAGACGCACACATTGTGCCGCCGCTGTGGCTCTAAAGCCTACCACCTTCAGAAGTCTTCTTGTGGCCAATGAGGCTACCTGACAAGCAAGAGAGAAAGTATGACTGGAAAGCCAAGGCTAAAGGAAGAAATACCCCTGGTACCAGATTTTAGATGAGACACCTAAAAATTGTATATCTCAGATTGAGGCGTGGATTCTGTGAAGAAACAACTCCTAAACTCGAGAGGACAGATGTTGCAACATCCAGTTCATCTTAAGGAGTTAAATGCTTAGTCATGCAATAAATGTTTTAGTATTAAAAAAACAGAAAGGAAGGAAGGAAGGGAGAAAGAAAGAAAGAAGAGAAAAGAAAAGTAAGTAACGGGAAACTTCTGCAATAGGATTTTGTGTAACTAATACCCTAGGGCTGCTGTAACAAATCACCACAAACCGGGTAGTTTGAAGCAACAGAAATATGTTCTCTCACAGTTCTGGAAGCTAGAAGTCCAAAACCAAGTTGTTGGCAGGGCCATGCTTTCTCTGAAGACCCTAGAGGATTAGCCTTCCTTGTCTCTTTCTAACTTCTGGTGGTTGTTGGTGATCCTTGGCCTTCCTTGGCTTGTAGACACATCACTCCAGTCTCTGCCTCCATCATCACATGGCCTTCTTGTGTGTCTCCATGTTACACTCCCCACTTTTTATAAGGACACTAGTCTTACCGGCATTAGGGCCCACTTAATCCAGCTGACATCATCTTAACTGGATTATATCTACAAAGATGTAAAATGGGGACAATAGTAAAATAATACTCTGTAAATATTTTGTGTTCTGAAAAAAAATAGAAATAATACAAATAAAAATGAGATAAAGGAGAAGGAAAAAGGGAACATAAACTAAGCTCACTGGGTGTTGAAGAGTAAGAAGTGAAAGCCGAAGGGTGGCTATCACTTTTAAAGCTGACCAAACAAACAGTGGGGGCCTGTATAAGACAGAGGGGAGCTACGGGTAACAGAAAGGGTATTTATACAAAGGTCATCAAAGGCTAACAATACACACTTTCCTAAATATCAAAATAAATATGTTTAAATGAACAAAAATAAAACTGACCATATACAGAATGAAACCCTGTAAATGTGTCATCAAATACCATTAGTATTTAAATTAAAATAAGTAATTTAAATACATAAATTAACATTAATATATCAGAGTCGAGACCAAACATGATGGTCATTTTAACAAATGTAAATAGGTCTATATAGCCTACCAAATAAATAATATTTTCAAGTTGGCTCACACACACCAAATCCAAAAGACACACTCCAATGAATTCAGAAATGCTAAAATAATGAAAACAATTAGGCAGAGGTTTATTGGGCAAATGCAAACAACAAAAATCAAAACAGAATAAAACACACACACACAAACAGGGAAGCAGAGGCTGAAATCCTGATATTTTACATGATAGAATCCAGGCCTCTAAAATTAAATCTCACTGAGAACGTTTTATAATACTAAAAGCTACTATTCAAAACGGAGATACGACCGTTAAGAATACGTGGCATAGTGGTTAAGAGCTCGGCTGCTAACCAAAAGCTCAGCAGTTTGAACCCATCAGCCACTCCCTGGAAACACTATAGGGCGATTCTACTCTGTCCTGTAGGGTCACTATGAGTTGGAATCGACTCGATGGCAACAGGTTTCATTTTGGGTTTTTTAGACACCAAATAACATAGCAACTGCCTCTTCCTAAAGAAGACATTGTAGGACACGCAAAGACAAACAGACACAATTCATAACAGGAAATTTTCATGTATCAGTCTTGTTAAACTTGTTAAAAATAGCACAAGAAGGATTATGAGAGACCAGTGTCATGAATATGAACATGAACTTTATAAAATCTTCGCAGAGACAACAAACGCCCCCTTAAGGAAAAAACAAAGAACACCCATTCTCACCAGTTGGGATTTATTCCAGTAACGAGATGATGGTTCAATATTAGGAAATACATTAATATAATCATCATACTAATAGATTTAAAGATAAAAATTATATGGTTATCTCTATAGATACCAACATGTTCTTTGACAAAATGCAATACCATTCATTCTTGATCGCACACTCAGTAAAAATACAGGAAGACGGGTAGTTCTTCAACACAACACAACGAAACACCACACAAACATAATAGGGAAACGCTAGAAGATTCTTACGAAGATCAGAAACAAGTTAGGAGGCCCACCATTTTCAATACGATATATTTAACATTATATTGGAGGTATTAACCAATACAATCAGGCAAGAGAAAACAATTTGAAACATAATTATTAGAGAAAAGAAGTGAAACCATTTATATCTTCAGAAAACATGATAGTATACCTGGAACAAACAAAAAAATCAATAATAAAATGAACTCAATATTATAATTCACTAGTAGAGTAGGATATAAAGTTAATGAGCAAAATCAAAAACCTTCATATATTAAACAATAATGGAACATACGTAGCATAAAATACATAACAGAAGAGAAAATCCCATTACCAATAGCAAGGAAAAAGATTAAATTCTAAGGAATAAACTTAAGAGGAACTATGAATACCTATACAAACTCGTTGCCATAGAGTCAATTCTGACTCATAGTGAGCCCATATGACAGAGTAGATCTGTCCCACAGGGTTTCCAAGGTTGTAAACTTTATAGAAGCAGATTGCCACATCTTTTTCCTGTGGGGCATGCTGGTAGGTTTGAACCACAGACCTTTCGGTTAGCAGCTGAGTGCTTAACCAGTGCACCACCAGTGCTCCTTATATAATACCTATGGGAGGAGAAAATATTTAACACCACTCAGAAAACCACAGAGGCAGACTGGAGCAATTAAAATCACATGCTGTAGAGGCACAGCTAACATGGCACCCAGGACAGACGCTCCGTGCAGTCCCTCTGCAGCAAAGACCCAAAAAACTAAGTAAAACAGATACAAACCTCAATCCTCGAACCCTAAGCATCAACTGACGGGATAAAGAACTAAGTCAAACACCAAACACTGAATGGAAGAATAAACTCAAGGAAAACAGAGAACGGGGAACGATACGGAGTAGAGGTCCCCTGCCAACTTAGACGGCACAACATCATCATCTTGTAACACAGCCAGCAATGACCTTGGACAGGGAATATGGGAAGGCAGCTTCACAGAGCTCCCAAAGGAGACAGAGCACCCGGTAACCAGAGAAACACGCTTTCCCATCCATCACCCTTCTGCCCCGTATGCCATCCCTACCCTTTCCTGCTGGGCCATGCCACCTTGGCTACAGAGCCAACTGCCACTGTCACCCTGGGCCCACTCCACCCCCACCCTCTGGCTCCTGCCATTCCTTTTTTTTCACGTTTTCCCCTTTCTTCCTTTTCTTTCTCTGTTCCACCTAGCCCTGCATACTACCTCTACCCCTTCCCACTAGCCCATCACCACCCCAGGTTCCACCTGCCCCCACCTGCCAGCTCCTGCCTCTTTCTCCCCTCTCAACTAGCCCCATACACAGCCTCTATCCTTCCCACTGAGCCACCACACACTGCCACCGGTAGAGAGCCACCTGCCCCCCTCCAGCCTGGGTCTGCCCTGGCCCCAACCTACTGGCTCTTACCACATCATTTTTTTTCTCTTTCTTCCTTGTCTTTCTCCCTACCACCTAGCCCTCTACGTCACCTCAACCCTTCCCACTGGGCCATGCCTCACTGCTGCAGCTAGAGAGCCATTGGCCTGCTGCCACTTCAGGTCCACCCTGCCGCCACCCGCTGGCTCCTGCCATGCCATTTTTTCCCTTTCCTTTTCTTTCCCCTCCCACCTAGCCCAGTATGCCACCTCTCCCCCTTCCCACTGGTCCCCAGGTGCACCTCACCCCCACCCACCATCTACCTCTTTTCTTTCTTGCTTTCTCTTTTCTTTTCTTTCTTCCCCCCACCTAGCCCCATCCGACACCCCCTGTGCCCACCAGCCCTCACCATGACACTGTGGCTAGAGTGTCCCAGGCTCAGGCCAACTGCTGAACTGGGGCTGCACTGCCCCTCCCATCCTGTCCTTGACCAGCTGCTAAATGATGGGAAGCGAGCCTGTACCACTCCTCATCCGACACCCCTGCCTATCGGGCTAGGGGCTTTAAATGCTCCCACACCACCACTTGACCAACATCAGGAGGCAGACAGTACCCACCCAGTCCACCCTCAGCCTCCTCACCAAACCAGTGTACAGCGAAGTGGGCTTACCCTACCTGCTACTGCCCTGCCCACCCGGTCCAGATGGAGAGAGCTATTGTGTGCACAGATGAGCAAGCAACAAAGCACACCTGGCTCACCCACCCTGACATATCAAAACAAAACAAAGCAGCCTGCAAAACAAGCAAACTTACAATCAATAAATAAAATAATACCTTAATGTCTTGCGGATAGCAGGCGATATCAAAACATATAAAAGAGGAGGACAAGATGGTTCCAGCAAATGACCAAAACAGAGAATCAGATGATCTTCTGGTAGAAGAAGAGGCAGTGGAAGTCACTGATACGTAATTTAAAAGACTACCCAGTCTTGCACCATCCTCACAATAGTTGTTATGCTTGAGTCCCTTATTGCAGACCGTCAATCCCTCTCATTGAGGGTCTTCCTCTTTTTCGCTGACCCTCTGCTTTACCAAGCATGCCGTCCTTCTCCAGGGACTGATCTCTCCTGATAACAAGTCCAAAGTACATGAGACGAAGTCTTGGCATCCTTGCTTCTAAGGAGCATTCTGATTGTACTTCTTCCAAGACAGATTTGTTCATTCTTTTGGCAGTCCATGGTATATTCAATATTCTCCGCCAACGCCATAATTCAAAGGCGTTCACCAGCCATTAGAGAAATGCAAATCAAAACTACAATGAGATACCATCTCACCCTGACATTGTTGGCATAATTAAAAAAAAAAAAAAACCCGCATAAGATAACAAATGTTGGAGAGGTTGTAGGGAGATTGTAAATCTTATGCATTGCTGATGGGAATGTAAATGGTACAACCACCATGGAAAATGATATGGCACCTCCTTAAAAAGCTAGGAATAGAAATACCGTACGATCTGACAATCACACTCCTAGAAATATGTCCTAGAGAAATAAGAGGCATCATAGAAATAGATATAAGTAAATTCATGTTCATTGCAGCATTATTCACAATAACAAAAAGATGGAAACAAGTGTCCATCAGCAGAAGAATGGATCAACAAACTATGGTACTTACACACAGAGCAATACAATGCAAGCACAAAGAACAATGATGAATCTGTGAAACATTTCACAACATGGATGAATCTGGAGGGCATTATGCTGAGTGAAATAAGTCAATCACAAAAGGACAAATATTGTATGAGACCACTATTAGAAAAACCCAAGGAAAGGTTTACACACAGAAAAAAAGTGGCCTTGCACAGAGCTGGTGGTCACAAGTCTGTATTGATACCTATAATGTTCTGGCTTTCCTGATCCTGAAATGGGATTCCTGTTTCCTAGAGAAGGCGATACCTGCTACAGGGAAGGAGGTGGGGCTGGGAAGACTGCAGGGTGGTGGCTGTGCAGCTGGGGAGAGCAGGGACTCCTAACTCTTCCTCGCCCTTTTTCATAAGTCGTGCAGGCTCCCAAGGGTACCACAGCTAAGTGCTTCAGCTGACTACAACCACCCGGATGCAGTCCCGAGGTATGAAATCCTGGCCCTTCTCCATTTCTGCAAAGGCATTGTGCTCCATCCTGGCCCTCCCTGGGCTCCTTCTGGTGCCAAACTTTCGAGACTGAGCTGGCCAGTTGTTGAGCTGCTCACAGTCTCCCACCTATTCCTTCTTGCTGGGGCCCTTTGCTGGCCCGTGAGGCATGGACGCTTTGGGACATGACTTACCATAAAGGGCCTTGCAGTGTGTTGTCCCCAATGAGGTGCTCTCAGCACACTAGTGACCACTCCAGACCCAGTGACACGCATACATACCACCATGGCTCACAGAACAGGGTGCTTCTCAGCAAGTTGCTTGTAGTCGAAGTTCTCATACTCTACGAGGAACACACGGCCTCTGCTCACTGCGATGGCAGACTTTGAGGATGCCCAGAGCACATATGTGCTTTTGCTCGTTTCCTTTTTAAAGCTTACAATATTTTGGAGACTGACTGGCCTTTGACCCTCCCCCATCCAAAAAACCAAACTGGTTGCTGTTGAGTTGACTCCCAGTATATGGAAATACCATACCCACCAAATGTGGTTATCTATATTGAAGGACTGCTTGATAAATCACCTTTTAATGTTTCACTGAAATGTTTGCAATAATAGAAAGGAGCACCCATTATAACTAGTTGCCTGGTAACCATGGAAAATCCTTTCTATGAGAGGAAGCAACCAATTCACCTTAATAAGAACATGATGACTGGCGTTTTATGGGTACTGCATTCTCTCTGTATTTCTGCTCACAGGTGCGTTTAAAGCACCCAGAGTACCGGGGTAGGGGACAGCAGGAAAGAGCACTGATGACTTTAATTCAGGGAACAAGTGTTTGACCCCAGTTCCACCAGCGACTAGTCAACAGACATTAGTAAACTCTGCAATTGTGAAGTACGGCGCCTAACCAGATTTCCCCCAGGAGCACTTCCAGCTCTGGTATTCTGTGCTTTTTGAAACGTCACAGACAGGAAGGAAGAGCCTAAAGGCCGTTGACTTAAGAATATCCAGTCTTGTGGTTCCAAGCTCTAGCAGGCAGGCTGGCATATTCCTGTGATGGGCTGGTGGTGGCATGGGGAGTTTCCAGGACATCAGGGCTCGTGTGAAATCTTCAGAGACACCGAGTTCACTGGGATAAAGGCTCACCCCAGTTCACCCAGAATTTTCATGGTTTTGGTCCTGGTGGTGCAACGGTTAATTGCTTGACTGCTAACTAAAAGATTCAAACCCACCCAGTGGCTCTGCAAGAGGAAGACCTGGCCATCTGCTCCCATAAAGATTATAGCCTAGAAAACTTTATGGGGCAGTTCTACTCTGTCACATGGGGTCGCTATGAGTAGAACCAACAACCATAACACTGCAAGTCCCACAGCTCAGGAAACCCAGCAAGTTTGAGCAAACCAGGACAGCTGGTCACCCTAGAACTCCCCTTGGGATGGCTCTGTGGACAGCTATGAAATCTCCGCTGGGCCCCACGCCCCTGCAGATGCAGAATCAATGGTCACAGTCCTCAGGGAGCTTTTAGTCTGAGGCGATCTTCACAGCTGGACTCCTTGGGAGCTCCTTTGGGGAAATGTGTGATAGTCCACAGATTACAATTTCGATCACACTTTCCTCAGGTTAAAAACAGTTAGAAAACCAGTGGAGTTGGCAAGTCCTGTCTGCTCTGCCTTTAAAAATGTATCTCTAAATTCCATTATCATTGCTACACCTCACGTGGGTACGAGCCACCTTTACTTTCTCCTGGACTTGCCAACAGAGCCTTTTAACTCCCTACTTCTCTTTGTCTCCACTTCAGTGTATTCTTCCCATGGCAGCTGGAGCTGTGAGCACTCCTGGGATAACCCCTGGGGAAGGGCTCGGAAGGAGCAGAATTGAAGAGGGAGAAGAGGAGCCACAATGAAGTCTCAACGAAGGCCTCAGCTGACCCCACAGGAAGCTCTGGGGGGATGACCCCACCGAGATGGCCTGAGTTGGGGCGGACTGAAGTGGCCCCGCAGAGGTGGCCTTGGTTAGGGCAGGCTGGGCCTTTACACTCCCTGTTGATAAGTCACTGGACGAGGACTATCGAGAAGGACATGTGACCTTGGGCAAGGCTGTTTCCCTCATCCCAGGCAATCCTCACAGAGGGCTCGCAGCAGCTGGGGACAGGTCCTTGACTCCTAAAGGGAGCTCTGGATGGCACATCACAGCATTTTCTACATTAACCTTAAAGCACAAATCCAATCTTATTTTAGGGTGGACAAAGCTCAAACTTCATACCGCAGCTTACAAGGCTTCAAATGCCCTGATCCTTCCATTGCTCTGACCTTATGCCAGGCTACTCTGCCCTTCACTCAGCAGGTAGCCATATTGTTCATGTTTGGGAAAATGTCAACCTCACTGGTGTGGTGGGGACTTTGTGCTTGCTGTTCCCCCTGCCTGGAATGCTGTTCCCTCCTATGTGTGCACAGACAGCCCCTTTTGCTCATTCTGGTCTCAACTCAAGTGTCACCTTCTGAGAGTGCCCCACCATCCAACCTGAGCAGCCTCGTCACCCTCATTCCACCCTGACCCTGAGTTCCTGTACTCACTGCACTTACTGCTAGTTGAAGCTCCCAGTGTACCTTGTGGGTATATTTGGGGTGTGTCTGGGCTGGCAGAGGTCTTTGCTGTCTGCTCCAGCATTGCATTCACTGCAACCGCCTCCACGCTGGCCCACAGGTGGCCTTCTACAAATGTAATTTGAGCAAATGAGTTTTCTTTGTCACTTCTCCAGTTTGAAATATTCTTTGCAAGCCTGTGCAATCAATTACAACTCCTCTACCAGGAACGTCTGATGAAAGGGCTGTGCTGATGTGACCCACCTGGCAGTTCTCTCCAGACCAGATAAAAGTTGAGAGTCGGGTCATCTGTGTCCAGGCCATGTAGCAGCCAATAACAGCAGACATTTATTTACCCTGTGCTGGACACCATGACAAGCACTGCACTTATTTCATCTTGTTTAATCCTCACAAGAACTCCAAGAGGTCAGTAGTACTATTGTCCCAGTTTTTCAGACCACGGGGGCGCAGAGAGGTGAAGTAACTTGCCAGAGCTTCCCACGGTGATTTCTAGAGAAGCCAGGGTGGGTTCCATTCCAGTGCAAAGTTCACAGGGGGCCACCTTTGATGATGGGCTCTGCCTGCCACCTCTACCAGACAGGGTCCTAACAAAGCACCTTCTATGCCTGCCCCAGGAGCAGAAACGTAAGGAGCAAGGAGGGAGGGGAGACGTCCATCAACCCAAACGGTGCTGTCTCTGCAAGTGTCAGGAAGTAGGATAGAGCAGCCAGCCTTCAGAGGAGTCTGACCTTGCTAACTCAAACTAGCCCATAAAATGGAATCTTTTTCCCTTTAAATTGCCCCAAACTGCCTAGAGGTATTTGAACTTACTAGAATATACAGCAGGTATTTTGGCTAACCCAGTAGTAATTTTCAAACATCACAGATTCCACTGATCTGAACAAAGAAAAAATAAAAAGGGGAGAAGAAGGAGGAGGAGGAGGAGGAGGAGGAGGAGGACTTTTGGCCTGGGTGAGCCACCAGGAGGGTACACAAGTCGCTGGTCCTTAGGGAGAGGGGTGCTCTGGTCTGTCCGTCAGCCCAGGAAGGATGAGATCCCCAGTGCAGACAGACACCCCATGTTCCACCAACAATCTCCTTCACTCCCTCTTCCTTTGTGTGACTTCTCTTTGTTGAGGGTCTCCACAGAGCCCCACTGGCTCCCAAACAAGATTCCTTGAATTTCTATCCCTGTCTCAGAGCCCACTGAACTGGTCACAAATTGCCTGCGTGGGTCCGAGCCGCCCAGGTGGATACGGACGCCAAATGGAGCATGGTCAGCTAAATCCAGCTGAGAGAGCCCAGGTCAGAGTCCACAGCCAGCTACATCAATCTCTCGTTTTCCTAGGGCCTTCTGGAGATGGGGCTACACCCTCCTGATCGAAGGTTAAAGTCCCTCCCCAGACTTGTCCCCTTCCTGCCTGAGCCAGATTGGTTAGACCTGACTACCCAGTCTGCTCTGCCCAGTGGCCCAGGGCCTGTGAGACCTCACTATGCCCAGTTACACCTTGGCCTCGTGCTGACAACCTTACCCCACCTGCTACCTGGCTGATCAGGATATGGCCAGTGCTAGCCAAAGGTGACCTGCGGAACCCTGAAAAAGGCAGGAAGATCTGCTCATTGTACCACAAAATGAGGAAAGTCGGTTTTTTCAAAAGCAGCAGTTGAATTAGGTCAGTGGATGGTTGACATGAAAAGATCTCCCCTTTCTCCTTCCCTCAACTAATCTCATTTAAGGTGAAGAGCTACAATCCCCTCCCCCACCCCGTTCTTGCCTCTCCAAGCCATCACCAGATCACATTAGCTGGATTTAGGATGTTTGCAGAACTGCTAAATCCCATGTTGTCTTTAATCTTGGTTCTTACTTTCTCTCCCTGATAATATTCATTCATTTATTTGTTCATTGGCCCTTTCTTCCCTCTCCCTTCACTGGTTTTTTTTTTTTTTTTTTTTTTTTTTTTTTGAGCATGTGACATCAGACATACTCAATATTTTACTTACTTGTCCTTTCCTCTCTGTTTCCTTTGGGTTGTGCCTAAGCTTCCCGGGGTAGAGAATTTTGTTGCTTTCATTGTGTCTCCCTTGTCTCTAGAACAGGGACTGGGAAGCAGCGAGGCTCAATAAGTACGTAAGTGAACACTGGATACACTAAACAACCAAGTCTTATACATACACCAGACCCCTGGAAACGTCGTCAAGAATCAATGACAGCAGGTGTCTGTGAAGGGTGGCTGGGTGACTTGGAGACATGGGTGGAAGGAAGAGGTCTCACTGTATATCCTTTTGAGTTTTGATTTTTGGATGCTTTGAATCTATTGCGGTTGTTGTTAGGTGCTGTCAAGCCACTTCCAACTCATAGGAATCCTGCGTACAACAGAATGAAACCCTGCCTGGTCCTGCGCCATCCTCACAATCGTTGCTATGTTTGAGCCCATTGTTGCAGCTACTGTGTCAATTCCATCTCCTTTAGGGTCTTCCTCTTGTTCACTGATCCTTTACTTTACCAGGGCTCCCTGGTGGCGCAGTGGTTAAGAGTTCAGCTGCTAATCAAAACTTCAGCAATTTGAACCCACCAGCCGCTCCTTGGAAACCCTACGGGGCAGTTCTACCTTGTCCTATAGGGACGCTATGAGTCAGAATCGACTCGACAGCCCCCCCCCCTTTTTTTTAACTTTACGAGGGACTGGTGCCTCCTGATAACATGTCCAAAGTACGTGAGACAAAATCTTGTCATCCTCACTTCTAAGGAGAATTCTGGCTGTACTTCTCCCAAGACAGATTTATTCGTTCTTTTGGCAGTCCATGCTATATTCAATATTCTTTGCCAATACCACAATTCAAAGGCATCAATTCTTCGGTCTTCCTTATTCATTGTCCAGCTTTTGCATGCATATGAGGAATGAAAATACTATCACTTGGGTCAGGCACACTTTAGTCCTCAAAGTGACATTATTGTTTTTTAACACTTTGAAGAGGTCTTCTGCAGCAGATTTGCCTAATGCAATACATCATTGAATCTATTACCTAATCATAAATTTAAATACATTTTTAGAGGCAAAAAAATAAGCTTGTTTTTAGGAAAATAAGAGGTTGCTGATTAATGAACTGTCAGTTGCTGGAATCCAAAAGCAATCTGTGATGATACTGACTTTGACCATTATCTTTAATGGTGCTGCTTGTAGCACCAAATAGGCTGTTAACTTTTGAGGTTAGGGAGCCAACCGAGAATCTGTTTCCCGTAGGGCCTGCATCATGCCGAGGCTTGATGCAGCACCAATTTTGGTGAAAAAATATATGGGATCTACTACAATGTCACAAATGGTGCCCTGGGCAACAGGACAGCTTCTCCCCAGGACCAGCCCACACCCCAGGGGCTGCTCATGGAAGACAGTGATGTCTGGCCCCCCTCGAGGGATGCATCATGCCTGTCTTCACGGGCAGTGACACAGCTAGCTGTAAACCGAGGAAATCCACAGCATCTATTTGTAACGTAGATCCAGACACTTTAATGCACTATCAGCTATAACCTCCGAATAAAACCACACCTGGATCAAAATTTACTTCGTGTCAAAATTTTATCCTAGTTGTAAACCCTATCAGGGCTTGAAAGCACTGTGACATTAAATTTATCCACACTGCAAGACGGAGCATTAGGGAGGGGACGAGTCCCATTTGTTGGTTTTATTTTACCACCATTACACTGAGAAGTTAAATCCCCCTGGCCCGTGTCCTAAATATGCCAGGATTCACGTTCATTCTTGTCTTCGCTTGGGCCCGAGGGTGCAGTTAACATTCGACTTTGTCTAGGATATTCTGAGGGGTCATTCAATGGTCTGTCCTTTTCTTGGTTTCGATAGCATTGCTTGACCTGAATTGAAATCGAGGGGATACTGATAAACTATCTAGCCTTCAAGTTCTCACCCCTGGCTGCATATAAACCCAAACCCATTGTCCTCGAGTCGATTCCAATTCATAGCGACCCTACAGGACAGAGTAGAACTTCCCCATAGGGTTTCCAAGGAGCGGCTGGCGGATTTGAACTGCCGACCTTTTGGTTAGCAGCTGAGCTGTTAACCACTACGCCACCAGGGCTCCTGGCTGCCTATAGAACTTTTAGAAATCTCATGACTGTCCCCACTCCTGGGCAACAGGAAGCACACCTTCATGATGAGCATCCAGCATGGGAATTTGAAACGAGCCCCTACGTCATTCTGTTGCACATAAAGAGTTTAGAGTTCACAACCACTGCCCTAAAGCAGGGCTTCCTAAATTGTAGTGAATGTGCAAGCTATCTGGGGAGCTGGTTACACCCCCAAGTCCTGGTTCAATGAGTCTGGGGCGGGGCCTGAGATTCTGCTTTCTACCAAGCTCCTCAGTGATGCCGGATCTGCTGGTCCACAGTACACCCACCAAGTAGCTAGAGTCTAGCATCCTCCCCGAGGACACAGCATCCCTGCCTGGTGGACATGAGGCTCTGGCAGTCACAGAACCTACCCTGAGCTATAACAGTTCTGAGCCTGGAGAGAGCCACGCAGCCCTTCCTCTTCCTCCCGGCGGCCCTTCTCTTCCCATTCCCTTGTCTCATGGCCACGACACAGGATGCGGTGTGCAGGATGTGGTTCTACCGTAATAGTCTGGGGCAGCGGCTGCTTCCACCTCCACGACTGTTCATCTCAGCGACTCTGGAAACTTGCATGAAAGCCAATCTTCACCAACTGGGAAAGCTAAGATACAGGTGCTGGAAAAACATATAATAATGATGGATAAGGCGCTGAATTGTGCTGGACAGATCCCCCACCCTGGGCTTCTAGGCCAGCGCAAGGCATTTTACTGAAACTGCTGCACCCCTCACAAAGGAGACACTCCGGGGTAACGGGCAGCTGGGTGATCAGCTTAAGTACATGATAAGAAAATCACATCTTAGAACACCTCGGCCAACACACAATTACAGTGTATTTAACAAGTCAGCGGTGCTGAGATAAGCAGTCTCTGTGAAGCCAGTTAAATTGTTCTTGCAAGTGCAAGACTGGCCGGAGACTTTTATGGAGGGAAATACAACATGCTTTGCAGTCTTACTGTTCTTTGCAATCTTTGTGATCTTCACAATGTATTTGAGAAATAAGAAAGCACTAATTAAATCATCCTGAGGACTCGTCAGCAAAACAGAGGGAGAATGGGACTGGGATACCATGCATCACTGTCTTCTCTACGGTGGCGTGGATAAGAAGGCCCAGAGGTGTCAGCTAGAGATAACAGGGGTGCAGTGTCGTGGGTGAGGGGAGGAAACACAAGCACACAACCTTCAAGCTGTGTGCCTTCCCCCAGTGCTTCCCTGCCTCTCACCACCAGTCGGCCACAACTGGAGGTGGCTCTCCTGTAGCTTTAACATCCAAGGGCCTTGTAGACTTAAAATCTAACTCGGTTGTTGTTGTTGTTGACTGCTGTCAAGTTGCCCTAACCCTCGGTGACCCCACGGATGATGGGACTGGACCATTATGATGCACAGGGCTTTCACTGGCTGATTTTTGGAAGTAGATTGCCAGGCCTTTCTTCCTAGTGTGTCTTAGTCTAGAAGCTCCACTGAAGCCTGTTAAGTATCACATCAATACACAAGTCTCTAGTGACGAAGGGTGGTGGCTGCACATGAGGTTCATTACCTGGGAATCAAACCTGAGTGTCCCGCATGGAAGCTAAGAAATCTACCGCTGAGTCACCAATCTCCGCTAACTACAACTTAAAGGTCACAAAATGGGCTCCTTTCTAAGACAAGCCTCATCTCACTAGCAAATAACCTCAGTCCCAGTTTCCAGGAGAAGAGGGGAGAATTTCATACGGGCAGCAGCTTTTGAATTAAGTCCCGGCAGATGGTCAGGGCTCTTCCAGGCAGAGAAAAGGCCGACCTCTTTTCAAATACCAAGACCCACCAATCAGAGGCTTCATCATGATGAGGAACCTAGAACACTGTCTGGTCCATTGTGCATCCTCAGCCAATATTTGGAGAAAGAATAAAGGAGTAAATGATTGAATAGAATTGAAATATGAATCATGGATTTTTTATCAAAAAAGTTCATCTAGAGTGAAGGGAAACTCTCAAAAGAGAAAATACAGTATTCGTCAAGATGTTGGTAAGAGTCTCATTTATACGACTAGGAATTAAAAATAAATATCTGAGAATAAATTGTGGAAAATATATTCAATGGAAAGTGTGTGGTCTTTAATAATTTTATTTATTGGACACTCTCATTTTCTGTTGATGGGACTGAAAATTGTGGGAAAGAATTAGGAGGGTCATCTGGCCACTAGCATCAAAGATATTAAAATACTGTGTTCAAAAATGTATGCCAACATTTCACCATTTCACTCTTAGGAGTTTATCCTAAACACAAAATGAGATAGGACATGGGAATTTGTGTGTAAGCATGCTCACTGCAGAGGGACAGATAAGGGTCATCTTTAGTCAGAGCAGGAGACGTGTGGGGTGGAGTAGAGGAGCAGACAGCTCACTTAGTTGCTGTGTGACCCTTTCCTCATCTGGGCCACGGGGCACGTAACAGAACCCACTGTGCAGGATTGTTATCAGGTTAATGAGATCATGCATGGAAAGCACTCGGAACACGCCCTGCTTACGGAGACACAGTCTGGTTGCTCGTCCTGCAAGCAGTGGGAGGTGAGGCAAGGCAGCCAGTGGTGTGGTCACCGCTTCTTCTAAAGGAGATGCACCTTGTAAAGGGAATCCCACAGCTTATAGGACAGGCACACCGGCTTCCTTCTGCACTCATTCCATGCCAGACACCAGGCTTACACTTCACAAACGGTATCTCGTTCATCTTCACAACAACTCCTTCAGACACGATTACACCTCAGGACAAAGACATTGAGCGGTTCACAAACCTGGTCAAGTTCACGCAGTGGATGTTCTTGTAACTGGGATCTGAACACAGTTCAGGCTGCATTCCTCCAGCAATTATTTATTAAGAGCCAATTGTGTGCTGAAGATCATTCAGAAGTGGCTGCAGCAGTACACTGACGGGGAACTGCCAGAAATTCAAGCCGGAATAAGAGGAAGACATGGAATCAGGGATATCATTGCTGATGTCAGATGAATCTTGGCAGAAAGCAGAGAATACCAGAAAGATGTTTACCTGTGTTTTATTGACCACACAAAAGCATTTGACTGCGTGGATCAAAACAAATTATGGATAACATTGCAAAGAATGGGAATTCCAGAACACTTAATTGTGCTCATGAGGAACTTATAACTTAGACCAAGAGGCAGTCGTTCAAACAGAACAAGGGGATACTGTGTGGTTTAAAGTCAGGAAAGGTGTGTATTAGGATCATATACTTTCACCATACTTATTCAATCTGTATGCTGAGCAAATAATCCAAGAAGTTGGACAATGTGAAGAATGGGGCATCAGGATTGGAGGAAACTCATTAACAACCTGTGTTATGCAGATGACACAACCTTGCTTGCTGAGAGTGAAGAGGACTTGAAGCACTTACTGATGAAGATCAAAGACCACAGCCTTCAGTATGGATTACACCTCAACATAAAGAAAACAAAAATCCTCACAACTGGACCAATAAGCAACATCATGATAAACAGGGAAAAGATTCAAGTTGTCAAGGATTTCATTTTACTTGGATCTACAGTCAACACCCACGGAAGCAGCAGTCAAGAAATCAAATGACATAGTGCATTAGGCAGATGTGCCGCAGAAGACCTCTTTAAAGTGTTAAAAAGCAAAGATGTCACCTCGAAGACTAAGGTGCGCCCGACCCAAGCCGTGATGTTTTCAATAGCCTCATATACAGGTGAAAGCTGGATAATGAATAAGGAAGACTGAAGAAGAATTGACCCCTTTGAATTATGGTGTTGACGAAGAATATTGAATAGCCCATGGACTGCTGGAAGAATGAACAAATCTATCTTGGTAGAAGTATAGCCAGAGTGCTCCTTAGAAGGAAGGGTAGCAAGACTACCTCTCACATGCTTTGGATTTGTTATCAGGAGGGATCAGTCACTGGAGGACATCATGCTTGGTAAAGTAGAGGGACAAAGAAACAGAGCAAGACCCTCAACGAGATGGACTGACACAGCGGCTGCAACAATGGGCTTAAACAAAACAGTGACCGCGAGGACCGGGCAGGGTTTTGTTCTGTTGTACTGTGCGTAGAGTCATTATGAGGAAGAACAGACTCAAAAGCAGCTAACAACAACTGTGTGCCAAAGGCCTTTACAAGCTTTTAAGATGCATCAGTGAACTAAATAGGTAAAGATCCTAGTCCTCAAGGGATTGTCCCTCGACGAGAAGATAAGCAACAAATAACAAACACACTAAATAAGCAAATTATAAAGTATGCTAGAAGGCGATAACAAGAGCCCTGGTGGTGCAATGGTTAAGCACTCGGCTGCTAACCAAAAGGTCAGCAGTTCGAACCCACCAGCAGCTCTGTGGGGGAAAAGGCCTGGAAATCTGCTCCTGTGAAGAGTACAGCCTGGGAAACCCCACGGGGCCGTTCTACTCTGCCGTGTGGGTCACTGTGAGTTAGAATCGACTTGAGGGCACACGACAACAGCAGAAGGTCATAAATGCCGTAGGGGAAAAGGAAAAACAGAACAGGAAGGAGGTTAAGTTGGGACACAAAGTGATCAAGGTGAACTACATTGAGAAGTTGAGGCTTGAGAAAAAATGGAAACCTTGAAAGCTTTAACAAAGTTAACCAAGCAAATACATGTGAGAAAAGAGCCCCAGGCAGAGCGGATGCCCAGAGCAAAGGCCAAAACGAGAGTGAGCCGGGTGGGCTTGAAAAAGAGCAGGAGGTCAGAGTGGCTGAACTGGCATGAGCAAGGGGCAGTGTGCCAGGGAAGCTGGAGAAATGACGGGGCTGGATATCGTAGGAGCCTGGAGGATGTTTAGGGAACCTGAACCTCAACTTTCAGAGACACCAGCCCAGGCAATTGGGTGGCTGTGGTCCTTATTGCCTGATGTAATTTTCAGGGTTGGCCCTCTCCCCAGAAGCCACCTCTTAGCAATTCAACATCACTGCTAAATACGTGCCTGGACTTTGCTGTTCATCAAAACTTCAGCTTAATGGAGCTATACTCCACAGACATTTCCCCCCAATTTTTGCAGTTCTCCCCAAAAACAAAGTGAAAAATACTTCCACATAAGTAAATCAGTCAAAAGATTTGCAAAAGCTGTTTCGTATTCAAAAAGCTTCCATAGGTCTTAAAAATAGACTGTTTTCTATAATAAGAGCAATAACTATTTCACAAAATGTTAGTCATTCCAGGCCCATATATCCAGGGAACAGCTAGACATCCAAAAGCAAGGGCTAGTCCCTCAAATTAAAACCCGCATCTCTCCATCAACAGGGCCCCAAAGCCGCTGCACCAGCCCCAGCGCCTGCTTCTCCCCAACTGGATCAGAAAGCCAGGGCTCCTGTGATGGGTAACAGTTCCTCCAGGGGCTCATCTGCTTTCCTGGGGCATGTTCTGGAGATGATATCGCACGGGTCTGTCTAGGCCGACCATAAATAAGCACTCAGTAATTTTCTTTGTAAAGATGGATGTAGTGTGCGCCCGTGAAGTTATTTGGGGGTTTACACTAAAAGGCACTACACAAATCAGTCGTGCTGGGAGACAGGAACAAATAACAGAGATCGCAGCTGACACTGAAGTTAGATTAGGGAAAGAAGACACTCAGTTACTCCAACACTTATTTCATACGATTTGATGTATGATATGTTCATAAAGGAGGGACCAGTGCCTGGAGGAGGACATCGTGCTTGGTAAGGCAGAGGGTTAACGAAAAAGAAGAAGACCCTCGACAAGATGGACTGACACAGTGGCTGCAACAATGGGCTCAAGCATAACAATAATTGTGAGGATGGCGCAGGACCACGCAGTGTTTCGTTCTGTTGTACATGGGGTTGCTGTGAGTCGGAGTCGACTCCACGGCACGTAACAACAACAACATGTTCATATGCGTATATATGCATGTGTATACTTGTATAATACGTGCATACATACATACATATATATATACATGTCCACACACACATTCACTCTTCCATGCTTCTCAGGGGATTGAGACTCAAGGAACCCACTGGCCCTGCTTCCTGGGGTTTGGGTAGTGGATTTGAGTGAGATTTTAACAGCGATCAAGAAGAGCTGTACATGGAATCAAGGCGTTACAGTCAGCAAGGAAGTCTTGTGGTGAGTGCTAGCTCCCAAGCCCAGTTGTGTGAAGCAACAGTGGACACTGTACTCAGCAACCCAGTCACTGCTGTCCAGAGCAGAGCTTTGGCCTCTTGGGCAAGCTGATGGCTAAATGTGTCCAGATCAGGCCTCATTCACAATGGAGCTCATGGCCTGTGATCCCCATGGAAGGTCCTCTTTGACAGTCCAGTCCATCAAGTGCCTTAAACCCAAAGAGACAAAATCATCACCCTTTCTACATATTCCCTCCCTTTGCCCCTGCCCGCCTCACCCCCACAGCTTTTTCTGCCTCATGATGCTGCCCCACCCCATCTTCTCCCGTGGAGTTCCTAATCTAAGCACTCACACCACCATCCACCAAGTTATGCAAGATCCAAACTTGGATGTGATCTTTTCTCTTCCTCCTTCTCCCACCCTCATTCCCTCAAATTAATTGCTGAGTTCTGCTTCTAAACCCCAAGTATCTCTCCATTCCCAGTCACTTCCCCCATCCTGCATGTGATCTTCCTTTTCAGATCACTGCAACAGCAATTCTAGTAGGCTCCCCTCAGTCTATTGTCTATGGTGTAACCACTATGATGATGCTAAAATATAAATCTGACCATGGTAAATTCTCCAATGGATTATCTTTACATATAACAAGAAAAATCAAAACCCCTTGACAGGGACTACAGGGCTGTAGTCACCCCAATAGTTGATGACTTTGAGAACGAGCAGATAATGAGATGCATCATTTTGTTTAATATGCATAATCCCCTAGTGAGATAGGTGCTGATTATATTGCTGTATGCAGATTAGGAGCCTGAGGATTAGGGAGTTAATATGTGATCTGAACACTACTGTGACTTTAAAGACTGTTCTCCAAACCACAGAGCCCACTTGACCCACTTACCTATTCCAGCCTTACCTCTTACCTCTTACCATGACCTACTTCATGCCTACATTGAAATCATTTTCCACAGCTGGCCATGCTCTCTCTGGCTTTGGAGTCTTTACCTTGAACTCTCTGCCCAGGATGTCCTCCTTTGTCTGCTTGGAGAGCTTGTATTTATCCTTTTTCTCCCAGCAGTGGGCCAGAGAAACCAGGAGGTGCAGTGTCAGAAGCTGGGACAGGGTTGGCATGGAGGGCACCTACCATCTACAAGACAGCAGCCTCTTTGGGCAGTGTGTTGGTGCCAGCTTCCTCGTAACACTGTGAAAGTATATCCAGGTCACAGATTTGCAGGTCTGTAGCATAAAGCACATTTGGATGTAGCTGGTTGGTGGTGGGAGGCTTTGGTGTTCTTATGGAACAAGAAGAGGCTGGGAGGTATGGTGCTAGGTAGTACGTTTGACAAATGAAGGAGGCCACCCCGAAAAATCCCTAAATCTCCTCAAGGCAGAAGAGACGAGCACTGCACAGAGACTGGGGAACGGGAGGCAGGGTTGGAGGCTGCATGAGAAGGAGAGAGTGGAGGAACAGGAGTGTGCTGTGAGGAGGATGAAAGCCTTCGCAGAGAACAGCAGCAAAATCTAACTTGCGAGGAAGACCACCTCTGAGCTTCCTCCTGCTAACTCCAGGCCAGAAGCAGGGAAGTGCAAGGTGGAGGGAAAGAACCATGGAGGGGCAGAGGGCCGTGCATCAGCTTAATCACTATCCGTCTGTCCTTCCTGGCTGGTACCTGCTCCAGGGAAGAGTCTGTAAGCATTTGCCCACAAGGATGAGAGCAGATGCTATATTTACACACACTTTGGGAATAGAAGTGTGGCATAAATACAAAGAATTAGCATGCTCTGCTGGCAGAATTGACTTCAGAAATGCAACTTGATGCTCTGGGATGTGGGAAATGCCAGTACATTACACCATCTTTGTGATATATTTGTCATTTGAATAGGTACATCTTTGCCTGCCCCATGCTGGCCAGGCCAAGATGCGACAGAAATAAATCAGCAGGAAATTATGTAGTTTTCTACAATGCCACAAAATGTTTCTCATGTTGGGTTTGGGAGAAAACGAATTCACCTCATTTTCCAACTAGCAGCTGCATGTGGGTGTCTTCCCAGGTCTCCCAGAGAGGGCACTGGTGGAGCTGTGGGGCTGTGGAGGCTTGAGGCCGTGGAGCCATGGAGACTTGGGGCCACGAGGTCATGGGGCTATGACGCCAAGGAGCCAGGGAGCCCTGGGCCACAGAGCCTCATGGCTGGGAGAAAGACACAGATGGAGAAGAAACTTCCTGCCTGGAGGGCTTCCAGCTGAGGTGCCTTCCCCACAGTTCCTGACTCCTGGAATGATGGCCATGCAGCTCAGCTCACGTCAAGGAAACGTTTCTGGAAGCCTCATTGTCCCACTGCTGCTTCCCATCAGCAGACAGCTGGTTACATCAGCTACTCTTCTGTTATGGGTTGAAAGGTGTACCCAAAAAAGTTATGTCGAAGTCCTAACCCCACTACCCAGAATGTGACCTTGTTGGGAAACAGAGTCTCTGAAGATGTTGTCAGTTAGGTTGACATGAGGTCATACTGAAGTGGGGTGGACTATAATCTAATATGAGTGGTGTCTTTATGAAAAGAGGAGAAGAGACACAGGGATAGGGAGACACAAAGAAAAGATGGCCGTGTGCAACGAAGACAGAGGTTGGAGTGATCTGCAAGCCAAGAAACACCAAAGATTGCCAGGAACCACCAAAACCTAGTCAAGGAAGGATCCTCCCCTAGAGTCTTCAGAGGGAGCATGGCCCTGCTGACAGCTTTACTTTGCACTCCCGGCCTCCAGAACCGTGTAAATGCCTGACGTTTTAAGCCCCCTGGTTTGTGGTACTTTTTACGGCAGCCTGGGGAAACCAAGACACCATTCCATCTTAGGGAGTCCAGCAGGCTGACCTACACGTGCCCTCCCTGTAAACCAAGCTGTTGGGCCTGCGTTTTTCTCCCTCCACCACCTCTCATTTACTTGATCCAATTCTTCCTTTCTAGGTCTCAGTGCAAAGACACAAAATGTGCCACGTTGGTGAGGGACCCAGCGTCCTTGTGGGAGGTGGCTGAGACACTGACAGAAAGATGCTGACCAAGGAATCCAGAGACCTAACAGCCTGGTCAAGCTCAGCTCAATAAATTGGCCTTTCAGGTTTGCAGTTGCTGATGAGATAAATGGTGGAGTTTAATTAAATTCCCTGCAAATTATGAGGGTAGTATTTATTTTGTTGGGTTAAAATATCTTCTACCTAAAATACTTAGGAATAAATCTAACCAGAGATGTAAAAGACGTATACAAAGAAAACTACAAAACACTACTGCAAGAAACCCAAAGGGATCTACATAAA
>NW_004443967.1:20219339-20235052 GCF_000243295.1 Trichechus manatus latirostris
TGTAAGCCTTCACCTGAAGTACAATTAAAAAAGAAAAAATCTTCTACATAATACTCCATTTCTTAATAAACACCTTGCCTTGACACATTATTGAAGTGTCACTGACTGGCACCAGGAAGTGAAGCAGATTATCTGTGTGTGCCTCCTGCCTCTCAGCTGCCTCCAAACCAGTGCACTGGGATACTCAATTATTTTTGGTTTTGATTGTTGTTGTTTTGAACTACAAAAGGGCTTTGAGGTTCATTTATATTTGTCACACAAGCGTCCTTCTGAACCTTGATAGTCATGCGCATTTTGACTTTCCCATGAATATCTCCTTTGTGCATCATCGCATTAGCTCATTTCCAACTGGATATGGATGATAATCGAATGTTGGTCATTAAATGACTGACTAGACCCCTACAGGTGCAGAAGTTCTATGTCCCCACCCAGCCCCATCTACAACGCCATCAACGGTGAAACCAGCACGTGACCTGCAATAACTCTGCCTGCCTTATGTTTCCAGGATGGAAAGTTTCACATCATAAAAAAACTGAGATGATGGGGTCCCATGTCTGCAGAGCCTGAGCCAGACACTTTACTGATGATAGGAGGCTGGCTTCGTTTCATTTAAATCATATTCGAAAATAATTTTTTAAATAGCTAATCTCAGAAAGAAATAGCTAATCAGAATCAACAACAACAACAATCTCAGAAATGAGACTATGGCTTTATAGAGGATAATTCTCAATATTTCAGTTTTTACCATTTACTTTCAAAATCCATTAAAGGATCAGGAGATAACGAAAGCTTCAAACCACTACGTATTTCCTCCAATGAAGGTTTTCGTTTTCTCACGCTTCCCTTTACCTCCCAGAAGGAAAAGACAATGGACCCAAAGGGACTTTCTACAGTAAGAAGACTGGACTGGTGATTTTTCCTTTAAAAAATTTGTTCTGACATTATTTTATACATTCAAGAAGACATGCCTGAAATATCTAAAGCCTAAGGAACAATATACTTAGCACTGATGAGTCCACTGTCTGTCTTAAGGAACAGAAATTCAGTTGCAGCCACCAAGTACCCATCCTTTAACGCATCTTCTTCCCTGCCCCCTGCCATCCTGAAGTTTATGTTTGCTATTCCAGTGTTGGCTTTACTGTATAAATATCCACAAATAAAATATTGCTGATAATTTCACTTTTAAATGATAACCTTGAATAAAAAACACAGCTGGTATCAGAATACATTAAGTTCCTAGAATGGTAGAGTCAATTTTAATTTTTTCTAGTATGTGCAATTTGTTTCTCCATCTCCATTTATTGGAAAATCCCATCCCTTCTCCTGTCTTCTGCCACCTGTGTCCTACATCTAATGTCCATGGATGCTTGGGTCTGCTCTGGTCCATTTATGCTTCTCTGCACAACTCCATGGTGTCTCAGTTATTACGATTTTGTGACATGGAAGTGCTGCTCTCGGGCTGAGTACATTTCTGTACTTGAATTTTCTTCAGCAATGTCTTGGGTTTTTGCTTTCCTGTATAAATTTGAGATTGAGTTTGTAAAGTTCCATGACAACCCCTGTCAAGATTTTGATTAGAATTGTATTGGAAAATTAGATCAATTTGAGGAGATTTCACAGATTTTACAATATTGAGTCTTATTATCCATGAACTTGACACTTTACTCCATTTATTTATGTCTCCTCAGTAAAGCACCATGATTTTCTCATAAAAGATGATTCGTTTCTTTGGTTAGGTTGAACTTTTGGTGTTTCCTATTATCATAAATAGTATTGGATTTAGTCAGGATAGGATAAGTTATATTGCAGTAATAAACACCCCATATCTCAATGGTTAAGAAACAAAAGGTTTAACTCTCATTTGTACGAGATGTCCATAGATTATTGCTTGGATGATGGTTCTCTCAAGAGATGAACACTGCCCTAAGCTCTTCAAAGACCTTGTGGCCAATTTTCACACTTCCCTTCCATTTCAGGGTCCCCCTCTCTCATTATGCATAAAAAGATCAGATACTTGAGTACCACTTATGTCAGAGAGGTGAGTAATTACACCTGAAGCTCTGCAAAGCCAACCATTTCCAAGCACAGTTGCTCTTTTCGAAAGGAGCTTATTTGGTGAAACCTGCCCTGCTGGGCAGAGTCCCTGGGCCATGCAAATGGTCAGGGTGCTCAGCTGCTAACTGGAAGGTTGGTGGTTTGAGTCCACCCAGAGGCACTTCAGAAGAAAGGCCTGATGATCTACTTCCAAAATATCAGCCATTGAAAACGTCATGGAGCACAGTTCTCTCTGACACACATGGGGTCACCATGAGTCAGAGTCACCTCCACAGGCAAGTGGAAAGGTACAACAGGTAATGTGGAAATATGTTCTATGCAGGATGCCTTGCTCTGTTTTTGGTGTCTCCGTGGCCCAGGCGAGCACAGGGAACAAGGCAGAGGGTGGAGAGGGTTTGGTTGTGTCCTTGTGTTGCCCAGTAATTGCCTTTGGGCTGCCAGCAAGTCTCTCTGCTAAAAGCCTGCGGGGGGCCAGGGGCCTGAGTGGGCTTGCCTGGGCACACCTGCAAAGCCCCTGGATGCTCATCAGCTCCAGGCAAGCCCCTCTTAGTGACCCTCTGGGGCTGGCGATGCCCCTGCCCACTGCTAAGAGAGGCAAACTTCCTCCAGGAAGCCTGTGAGACCTCTGGTATCAGTGGTCAGAATTGGGAATGGTTCCCAGAGATAATAAATGCACTTTTCCCCAGGGACACATACTCCAAGATTTAGGATGCTTGCTTCTACCACCTAACCCAATAGATTCTGGCTGCACCAAATGGATTTTATAGATAGTAAAACAAATCACACAAGTTAAATACAAATTTACAATACAACCCAGTGATTCCTTCCTTGGCATCTACCCAAGTAAAATGAAGACATGTGTCCACGTAAAGACTTGTTTATGAATGTTCATAGCAGCATTATTCCATAGAGCCCCAAACTGAACACAATCCAAATGCCCATCAACTGTGTAATGGCTAACCCAAATGTGCTGCATACAAACCATGCAACACTCCTACCCACCCACTCACTGCCGAGTCGACTCTGACTCGTGGTGGCCCGTGTGTGTAGAGCAGAACTGTCCTCCAAGGGGTTTTCAATGGCTGACTTTTCGGAAATGGATTTCCAGACCTTTCTTCCAAGGCATCTCTGGATGGACTCCAACGTCCAGCCTTATAGTTAGCAGTTGAGCACTTAACGGTTTGCACCACCCAAGGACTCTCATGGAGTGCTAACCTGTTGCTGTTGAATCAATTCTAACTCATGGCAACCCCGTGTGTTACAGAGTGGGAGGGAAGCACCAACTTCTAGGTTAGTAGTCTAGTGCAAACCGTTTCCACTACCCAGGGACGTGATAGAACACTACTGAGCCATAAAGAGGAAGGGAGTCCTGACACATGACACAACGTGGACGAACCTGACGTAGAAGACAACACACTATACAAGAAACGTCCAGGAAAGGCAAATTTATAGAGACAGAACTCAGACCAGTGTTTGCCTAAGGCCGAGAGCAGGCATTGAGCTGCAAATGTGCAAAGGGAACATACTGAGGATGGAAGTGTTCTAAACGTGGATTGGTGATGGCGTCACAACTCAAAAAATTTAAATAGAATATCATTTGATTGTACTTATATAATTGGTGAATTTTATACTGCATAAAATATACTTCAATAAAACTGCATGCATTTGCCATATGACCCATCAATCCCACTCTTATGTATTGATCCAGAAGAAATAAAAATAAATATTCACACAAAGATCTGTTCGCAAATGCTTATTGCTGCTTTATTCACAATAGCTAAAATTGGAAGCAGCACAAATGTCCATCAACTGGTAAATGCGTAAACAAATTGCAGTACAGTCACACAATGGAATACTACCCTGCAATAAAAAGGAGCAGACCAGGGAAGCATGTTGCAGTGTGTTTAAATCTCAAAGACCTTATACTAAGTGAAAGAAGCAAGGGTTGCATAGTGTATGATGCCATTGACAAGGCTTTCTGGCCAAGGCAGAGCTGTAAGAGCAGAAGTGGGATCAGTGGTGGGCTGGGACTAGGATGTGGACTGTCATAGGGCATGGGGAGGGGGTTTTGGGAGTCATGGGGACGTTGTATATCTTGTTTGTGGTTACTTGACAGTACACATTTGTCCAAACTCATCAAACTCTTCATTTCAAAGGGGGAATTTCACTCTGTATAAATTATTCCACAATAAATTTGCCTTTAAAAACACAATATCTGCAGTTACGTTTAAGCACATCAAAGACCTTTTGAGCCTAGAGGTGAAGCCCTGAGACAGAGCTTGTTTCCACCCTTTGAGAGCTGAAACATACAGAGGCTCACAGAAACACAAAAAATCGCCTACAGGAGAAAGAACAGTCTCGGCTGTCCAGCCTATGTTGAATTCTGGCCTCCCTTGATGTTATGTTGTGGCTGTGGGAAGTTGCCTTTTCTCCTTGAGTCCTAGAGCGTTCGCCTATAAAATGGGTTTACTGATAGAACTCAACGCACTGCACGGTCAGAACCAGAAGAGAACATGTAAAGTACTTCCTATAGAATGTTGTTGTTGTTGTCAGGTGCAGTCCAGTTGATTCTGACTCGTAGCCACCCTACGTGGCAGAGCAGAGCTTCCCCACAGGGTTTTCTTGGCTGTGATCTTTGCGACCAAGCTGTGAATCATGAATAACACAACTTGCAGAAGAGTGAAATTCGGCAATGGACAAAATGGAGCAATAGGGAGACAGAGTGCCCTCTGGTTAAGCTGGGCAGACAAGGCGGGCTAGGTCAGAGGCTGCTCTTTCTCTGAGCCTGCACCTATACTCTACTGAATGATAAACTGTACAGTTGCCCACCTTGAAGTCTTTCTGAGGGGGTGGGATCTAAGTTTCTATATGTCTGGCAAATGGGCACCACCTGCTAGTTTGACCAGACCAGAGCTACCCTCGGACCCCAAAAGTGATGGGACAGAGGAAGCCTCCACTGAGTCTCCACAGCAGACTCAGCTTCAGCGGGTGGAGGGGGGTCCTGGTGGGAGAGCATCAGGGAGGCTGCCCTACCCCCTGTACAATGCAAAACTGCAGCCTGCCTCTGGGGGGCACCCTCAGCAAGACCAGAGGCTGGGAAGAGGTCCCTTGTGAGTGTCCATGAACCCCCCTCCACCTCAGCTGCCCCCTGTGCATTTCAGATTGCTACCCAGGAAGTTCAGGCTACATCTTGACTGGTGATCCTTTAGAGAGACAAGCAAATCAAAGCATGGCTTCAGTCAACAGTTTCTTAAACCAGTACAGAGTGACGGGTGAGGGAGGGAGACAGGGTTACCTAGAAACAGGGGGGTGGTTAATTGTATGTGTCAACTTGACCAGGCTCTTGTGCCCAGTTGTTTGGCCAAACACTAGTTTAGTCGTAGTTGTGAAGTAGTCACATGTGATGAAATCTGTTGGCCTCAAGTAAAGCTGATGACCCTCCATAATGTGGGTGGGCCTCATCTAATGAGGTGAAGACCTTAAGAGCAAAAAGAGACTTTCCCTAGAGGGTCTTCTGCCTCCACATTATAAATAGATGTTTTGCCAGAACACTCTTACTCTTTACTCTTCCCATTGCCTGACCTACGGATTTTGGGAAGCGAGCCTGCAGGAGTCTCCAGTTTGCTGCCTCATTGACGGATTTTGGACTTGTCAGCCTCTACAATCGTGTGAGTCAATTCTTTAAAATCTCTCTCTCTATATTTATACTTAGACATACATATATGATCTATATCTATATCTATTTGATTCTCTGCAGTGCCCTGACTAAGACACAGAGGGTGGATTTTATGGATACTTGTCTTCAGCTGAGACGTGTGTGAATGACAGAAAGGGGTGGAATAAAACAGTCACCCTGTAAAAATAATTTACTGAGCCGTATGTATGCAGCTGCTCAGAAAGAGATGTTAAGCCATGATCTCCACTTGTATACTTTCTCCCAAAATGTCGTTGGAGACAAAATTAGTGAAGTAGGGTCACAATCTACCCATAAAATTATTCTTCATATGACAAAGTATGCTTTCTCCAGACACCTAGCCTGTGGGTGTGTGTTTTTGGAAGGCTTGAGTACTATCTATTTTACGTTTTGAAAGATGAGACATGAGGCACTGGCTGGTTTGTGTGTTGGAGAGATGTGCTTCACATATCGGACACACAGGAACAGATGGACACAATTATGATGCACATAATGTAACCAGTGCACTTCCCATTTGGTGGGAGGCGCTCCTGCCTTATGATCCATCTGTAACACACTGACCGGAGAAAGTCTGTGATACACATCCATCCATATTTGTAACAGCTTTAGGGACTCAAACACCTGTGCAAATAGAATTTTGATAAAATGCTTATCTCAAAATAAAGTGACGGTACTAAATTTATACATTTATTTCTAGATAAAATAAAGCTGATCAAACAAATTCAATGTCCTAAACACATGGTGGTAGTTTTCATCAGTGAAATTAACCATGAATGATGTGTCCATGGAAAAGTATACATCAAAATTTATCAAACAAGAAGATAAAAGGATAATTATTTTTCATCCTGAACAAAATACATGTCTAACACTTCATGGTTCAAAGAGTATTTAACAGAAGTACTAACAATTCCTCATGAGATTCAAGAGATTAAGAACAATATCAAAGAATGTTGACACAGATATTCTTACTAGTGAATTCTGCCCAGCATTCCAGAAATCAATAACTTCAGTCCTGTGTAAAATCATGCAGAGAAGGAATACGATAAAATATTATCAGATTTATTTTTAATGTTCTCAAATTTCATTTATCATTTCAACAAATGTTCATTGAGCACTTTTCATGTGCCAGATATTTTCCTAAGGACAGGGATATGGCAGCGAACAAAAGAGGTACAAAGCCCTGACCTCTTGGAGACTGCCTTCCAATCAATGGTGTGGGGTTGTAATCGAATAAGTAAATACAAATAACAAATGAAAAGAAGAATGCAGGAACTACAATAGGAGAAGGTGACCAGGAATTCTGGGGAGTGAGGAGTTACGCTTCTAGATAGGATGATACAACACACATAAAAGTACAGAAGAGCTACAGCCATGTATGACAACACAAGTTAACAAATATTCATATTTAATCTTTTAAGAAGCAGAAAAATACTGCTAAATCAACCTCATCACCCTCCTTAAAGCCTGTCCTCATATTACTTACCTCTCAGGGGTGGCTTCTATCAGAAGTTGTGTGGTTGTTTTAACCACCATACTTTTATTATGGAAGTAAGTACCCACAGAAATATATAATATTTTGTTGAGTGTTTAAAACTTTAAGTTTATTATACTACAGATTGTTCAATCATTATTACATTCTCTAAGCAGTGTTTTTAAAGATATAGTTCATGTACGTATTATGCAGTTCACCCATTTAAAGCATATTATTCAATGGTTTTTAGTGTAGTCACAGAGCTTTGCAACTATCACCACAGTCACTTTCTATTTCTCCCCCCACCACTCCCCCTACCTCACTTCTAGCCCTAGGCAACCACCAATCTACTTTCTGATACCTCTATACATTGGCCTATTATGGGCATTTCATATAAATGAAATCATACTATATGAGGTCTTATGTAACTGGCTTCTTTCAGTCAGCATAATGTTTTCAAGATTTTCTCATGTAGTGTCATATACCACATTTTGTTTATCCAGTCATCCAGTTAATAGACAATTGTGCTGCTTCCACTTTTGGACTATTATGAATAATGCTGCTATAAATATTTGTATATAAGTTGAATTTATAGATCAATTTGGGGAGTACTGCCATCTTAACAATATTAAATCTTGTACTTGATAGTCAATTTTTAGGATTTTCCCATCTGAATCTAGTCTACTTCATTTTTGTTTTGATTTTATTTTCTCTGATTGCTAGTGAGATGAAGAATCTAATCGTGTGTGTGGAACTTTGATTTCCTTTCACATTAATTTTCTGTACATGTCCTTTGCCCACTTTTCTGTTGAGTTGATTTACTTTAGCTCAGCTGCTAACCAAATGTTGGCGGTTCCAACTCACCAGCTGCTCAATGGAAGAAAGATGTGGCAGTCTGCTTCTGTAAACATTATTAATTAATTTGTAAGCATTATTTTTTCTGCATTCTATTTTATCCTATCTGTTACAAATATCTTCTCTCAGTCTGTTACATGCCTTTTCACTTTGAAAATCATTTCTCCCAATAGAAGATTTTTCAAAATTTTAATTGAATTAAATTAATCCTTTTAAAGGTTTTTGCTCTTTGTGCCTTATTTTATATATATAAAAAAAGATCCTTATCCCAGAATCATAATGACATTCTTTGAAATTTTCTAGCAAAAGTTTTAGTTTTCTTTTCACATATAGTCTTTAATTTACCTAGCATTTATTTTTTTCCAATTGTTCCTGCACCATTAACTGACCAGTAAACCCATTCCCCACTAATCTACAAAGCCTTCTCAACCACACATGAATGGATCTCTCTTTTGTGCCTCAGAGACGTTCCTACGGTCTATACCTGTTCCCTGTACAAATACCAAATGATTTCAATTATTATAAATTTATAATGAGGCTTGATGTATCCACTAGAGTGCTTTTCTAGTCCCTTCTGAAGTTGTTTTGGCAATCTTTGGCCTTTTACACGCACATATGAATTTTAGCATTAGTTTTTCTAGATCTGTGTCTTTATTTATGTTGGCATTTATGTTATTACAAAAAAAGATTTAATTTTTTTCACCTAAAGTTCTTTTTGATTAGATTTATTATTAGCTACTTTATTTTTTTGTGCTGCTATGTGGTAAGATCTTTAAAATTGTGTTTTCTAGTTGGCATTGCTATGTCTAGGAGAGCTTTTGATCTTTCTGTTTGATCTTGTATCTAGCAACCTCAGTGAACTCTCCTATTCGTTTGAAAACTTTTTCCATAGTGTCTTATATTTGCTAGGTTGACAATTTTATTTCATCTTTTCATGCCTTACGAATTTTTTTTCTTATTCTATTTTTCTCTAGAAACTCTATCGTCATGTTGAATAGCGTTGAACAATGACAGCCACTCTTACTTCTGACTTAAAAGGAACTCTTTTAGTCTTCAAATATAATATTTCACTATGTTATTTGGTAGATGCTATGTATCGTGCAAGATCCCTGGTGGCCCAGTGGTTAAAGTGCTCAGCTGCTAACCAAATGTTGGTGGTTCCAACTCACCAGCCCCTCCATGGGAGAAAGATGTGGCAGTCTGCTTCCGTAAAGATTTACAGCCTTGGAAACCCTATGGGGCAGTTTTACTGTGTCCTATAGGGTTTCTACGAGTTGCAATCCACTCTACGGCAATGAGCTTGGTATTGATTTTTATGTATCATGCATAATGCGTTTGGTTTTGGTTTTTACATATCATGCATAAGTCACTGTTTGGCTTTTCTGGAAACAGATGCTAAGACTTATTAAGGATGTTTATTGGGGTCAATATCAGTGAAGAGAAGGGGGGATGATTGAACAGAGGGAGAAGTTGAGCTGCAGTGCAGGCTCAGCAAAGCTGGGCCAGCCTTGTGGGGATTACCTTGGGGCTGTTCCAGGTTGAACCAATCAGCTAATGCTTTAACCCCCATCCCACTCAGTCATCACATGAAGGCAGGCAGTCCCGAATGGTATGACCTTGGGGGCAGTGCTTGTACTGTTGAAGCTCATCCTGAAAGGGATGACTTTTAGGGGCCATCTGCTGACTCCATTTGATGCCTCTGGCTAACAACTCTGTCCTTGTAGGGAGGTCTCAGGGACATGCTTCTGTGTCCATTACAGTCAACACGCTTCCTTTTCTAATTTGCTGAGCTTTCTTTTATGGGTATAAGTTTTCATTAAATGCTTTTTCTGCAGCTATTAAAAACTTCCCCCTTAGTCTCTTACCGCAGTGAATTTCATTTTAAAAAATCAGTGGGACCTCATCTTCGAAGACCTCAAGATGATTTTGTAGACTTGGACAGAATGTACTTTTTTGCCACGTACATTCTGCGATTGGGTTTGATAATATATTTTACAGAAATGTTGCCTCTATTCTCACAAGTGAGACTGGACTAAGTTTTCTCTTTTTTCTTTTGTCTTGCCCCTTTTTAGTACATTAGCTCCACCAGTCTTGGTGCAGTGGTTAAAGCAATGGACTGCTAACCAAAAGGTCAGCGATTCAAAACCACCAGGGACTCTGCGGGAGAAAGCTGTGGCAGTCTGCTTCTGTAGAGATTTACAGCCTTGGAAAGCTTTCGGCGTCACTATGAGTTGGAATCAATTCGTTGGCAGTGGGTTTGGTTTTGGTTTATTCTTAAAAATGGGTTAGGAATGTTCTGTTGTTTTTTTCTAAGACTATGGGACTATTTATACAAGATGAGGATTACCTTGTTCCTTGTATAGGACTTTTATGTAACACCATGTGGACCTGGTGACATTTTCTGTTGGTGGGGATGTTGTGATTTAATGTCTTTCTTGGCTTTGAGTCCATGTAATGAAGTCTCCATTCCTCATCTTCCTAGCTATTGTGTTTATTTTATAGAATTCACCCCTGTCCCGAAACTGTATTTATTTGGTTATCTGTTTATTATCTGTCTTCCCCAACTAAAATGTGAGCTCAGTAGTGACCTTGTCAGCCCATTTCCTGCTTCAGCTCCCACTACTTGAAAGGTTCTACCCCATCACAGGCACTTACTATTTGAATGATTCATGACTCTTTATATTTAGAATATTGAGCTTATCCACAGAAAACAGGAATTGTTCAATATGTTTTATTTATTGGAAATGAAAAGGAGAGGCGTGTTACAGCTCGCTCTCAACATACCTCAGCCCACTTTGTCACGATTTCAGTCTTTCTCTGCCTTTATGTGTGTGTAAAAATCTCACTTGGAGGCCGACAAAAGACAAGTGTTCCTTCTCACAGGGACCCACAGCTGGGAGCTGGGAGAATGTACTTCCTACAACAACACTGGCTCAGAGGATCAGCGGGCGCCGAGTGCCTTTGTGGGATTCCACCCAACTCCCCAAGTGATGTGCAAGCTGCAGACCTGATTAGGACCTGCTTAAAATGCCTACTTGGTGCAAACGGTTAAGGCACGAGGCTGCTAACTGAAATCTGAAGGTTCCAGTTCACTCAGAGTCACCTCAGAGGAAAGACCTGGTGATCTGCTTCCAAACAGTCAGCCACTGAAAACCCTGTGAGGTTCTACTCCGACGCGCTGGGTGTTGTCACGAATGGGAATCCACTTGACAGAGACTGGTTTGGCTTGGTTTTGGTTTCAGATGCACCAAGGGATTTCCAGTAGAAAACCAGGAGCATTCCTTACCACCCTGCACCCATGCGGGCCCCACCTCTGCACACCTCCCTGCTGCCTGCTCTGGCCACAAGGGCCTTTGCTGGCCTCCTGGACCACAGCTCCTCTCTCACTGGACGCCAGAGCTCTCCCATCTACAGGGTGTCCTCAGGAAGACCCTTCCTGACTCGGCCAGCCCTGTCCCTCCCTGCTGGAGACTGCCCTCAGGTGACTTTGTCCTGACCCCCATCCCCTCTGACAGTTTCCATGCCAGACCACAAAGGCCCGAGGGCAGAACCTGCCAGCTTTATTTACCTTGTGATCCTCTGTGCGTGGCTGACAGCAGGTGCTCAGAATGAGTCTGTAAGGTGGGTGCTGTGTTTGGTCCTGGTAGACCCTTGTAGGGGGGGCTCTACTAAAACGGTCTCCCTGCGGGAGAGGGCAGGCCGCGGTTAAGACAGCAGAGCCTACCAGTATTTCAAAATGGCTGCTTTCCCTTCCCCTTGCTGGAAGCACAGGGGAGTTTACCTGATCTTCTCAGTGAGAGCCTGGTGGGGCTCCTGAGGGTATAGCTCACCAGAGTGTGGGGGCCCCCTAAGGCTTGTCCCTAGGAGTTTTTATCTCTCAAGCTAGTCCACCTCAGTCTCCAGCAATTAGTCATCTAAACCAAAACCAAACCAGCTGCCATCATGTCAATTCCAACTCGTGGAAATGCCACGTGTGTCTGAGTAGAATTGTGCTCCACAGGGTTGGCTGATTTTTCAGAAGTAGATCGCCAGGACTTTCTTCCGAGGCGCCTCTAGATGGATTCAAACCTCCAACCTTTTTGTTAGTAGCCGAGCACATTAACTATTTGCACTACCCAGGGACTCCAACTGGTCAGTTACCCGGTGAGCACTCCTACCGGGTGCTGGGTCCCTCAGAGGTGACAGTGGTCTCAGGAAACTGGATTCTCCTCCATCTACTTGTACCTCCAGTTTTCAGGGCAGCAACTTTCTCTGTGACCTCAATTCTCTGGTGGATCTAAGAAGAGCTGATTGTCAGTTTCTCAGCTTTTTCTTGTTGCGAGGGCGAGAGCAACGACTTCTGAGCTCTTTACTTGTGGACCAGAAACCGGAAGTTGGGTGGACTACTTGGGAGTGGTGGGATTGGATCATTCTAGTGCACTGGGCGTGAAGGGGTGGACCAGAGGCCAGGGTGGGGGCTGCGTGCCTGGTGGTCACAGCTGCCCTGGGACCTACAGACCCCTGCTCCCAGTCTCCTCCTGGAGGCACCCCCTACCCTGCCCAGGGGGCGTTTGGGACTGATTCTGCAGAGGGAATACTGCCCACCCCCTTGAGAGTGTCCTTTCCTGGACTCATTAGTGGAGGGCGTCCACCTGCCCACTCCCCATCAGACAGGAACTCAATATTGACCTCCCTCCATGCCCATTATTTCCGACGCCTTTAATTGCATGCCAGTGTGCTGGGCCTGGAGCTTGATGAATGCATTTTAAAGAATCCCAGAGAACAGGAGTGAATAAAACTGTCGGCGCACATGAGACATCAGAGTATTTCTCCCCGGCCACGGGGCGCTCTCCTCTTCCTCGGCACTGGAACATGTTGGGGAGCACTGCCCGGGCTCCCCTGGGCTTCCACCACACCACCCCCCAACGAAGGCACTCTGCAGTCACAACAACGCACAAGGAGGCTTGGTGGCACAGCAGTTAAACGCTTGGCTGATAACTGAAAGGTTGGCAGTTCAAACCCACCAAGTGTCTCCTTAGGAGAAAGACCGGGTGACCTGTTCCCATAAAGATCCAGCCTAGGAAACCCTCTGGGGCAGTCCTCTCTTGTCCCACGGGGTCACTACGCGTTGGAATCGACTGGACGGCACCCGACAACAGCGACATGCACAGGACTGAGCGTGCACGCTCTCCCAAACTTCTGTTTTCCTTGCTGTTCCCAGAAGTTTGCACTTGTTTTTCACCTGCCAATTGGTCTACACCTGGTAAAGTGTCGAGATTAAAAGTGGAAGCACCAATCAGTTGGGTCACTTTGCCTTTATAAAGTGGTGGATGGACTGTTAGCATGCTTAGCTGAAGGATCTCACGTGGGGAGGGACTTCCCAGGTGGATGCTGTGCGGTGGGTGGAGGACCCTTGAGACAGGGTTTATAAGATCCCTCCGGCCATCATCCCAGTGACGGGTGGGCTGTGTGAGCCATTCGCTGGGGGAAAAGGGCGATAATATTTCATTATTTACAGAGTGCTGGGAGAAAATGTGATTCACAGCGGTAAGGAATCAAGCAGGATAAAAAAAACAATTTATTATTTCAGCGGTGCCCTAACATTGCTTTTTAGCTGTCTTCAGGCCTGTGATATTTGGAGAGGCAGAAGATTGCGCAATAAAAAAATCTTATGGCATGATTTTTGCAAAGCCAAGTCTCTCCTCTCCCTCCCTAGAAAGTGATTAGGCAGAACAGAGCCAAGGAATCGTGAATGATGGTGTAATAAAGGCGCCTTTAAATCTCGGGCCTGGTATTCTGCGCACGTGCCGGCTTTTATGCCGATAGCATACATGTACTGCCCGTCGGAGGGGTGGGGTCTGTCAGGATGCTTCAGGTATCGGGAGTCCCTGGTCACCCTTTGTGAGTGGCCAGGAGGACACAGTGAGTCAGACGCCTTCACCTGTGGGACCAAGGTTGGCAGCCTCCAGGTATCAGTGAAGGCTGAGCCAGCACCCTCCTTTCCGGCAGGGCTGGACCAATTGGCTCCTGGGATTGGCAGGTCCCTTCAAGCCCTCATCAGAGAAAGAACCATCCCCCGCCACCACCACCAAGGACAGGATACAAGAATCCAGGACAAGAAGGCCACCCCAACCTTTCTGTGGTACTGGTGATAGATGGCCCCAAGCCTTAGGGTAGGAATGCCCCAGTCCTTTCTCGTCGCTAATCGATGCCCCATCTTCTGCTGCTGGAGAGCTGCTCTGGGCATCAGACTTTGAGCCCTTACCGTGTGCACTTCAGAAGGCAAAGAAGCACTTTGTCTCTTCTGAGCGAGTTAGCCCGGTCATGGAGGCGACTCATAGTGACCTTCTGTGTGTCAGAGTAGAACTGGGCTCCACAGGGTTTTCCATGGCTGATTCTTCAGAAGCAGATCTCCAGGCCTGTTTTCTGAGGCACCGCTGGGTGGATCAAACCGCCGCCCTTTCGGTTAGCAGCCGAGTGTGAAACCTTTAGCACCACCCAGGGACTCCGAGCAACTTACAGTGTGAATGAGCTAGAGCCCCAACCTCAAAGCAGCTACGGAGGGGCAAGTAGTTAGCGGCAGGTCTGAGAGCACCTGCAAAGACGCTGAGGAAGTTGAGGGCGCCCCACATATGACAGTCTTTTTTGGGAACAGTCCCAAGTCCAAGTCTCCAGAAAGCCATGTGGCCGTTCTGGACTCTCTGGGCTGGTGCAGACTGGCCTTCCTGCCCTGCCTGACGGGCTCTTCTCCTGCTTCCCCTCCCCACTTCATTTCCTCCCCACCTCTCGGCTCTCCCAACTAATTCTCAACATGAAAGCCTTTATAAGCGCTCCCTGCAGAAATCACCTGTGCAATCCGGGAGTTACTGGTGGAGCTCCTGGGTCCCTCAGAGAGCAGCACTTGGACAACGGGAAATGGATGCTGGAGCATCGTTCTGGAATGGGCCCAGCCGGCACTGGACCGTTGGGGGTGGAGGCTCGTGTGGAGGCACAGGTGCCCAGTGCCCGGGTTCAGGGGACAGGGGCGTGGCCTGTGAAGGTGCCCAGACTGGGACTCAGGGGGCCAGGGGCATGCAGTCCACGCAGGAGCTGCTGAGGCTGTGCTTTGTGGTGCTTTTGTTCATTTTTCCAGGCTTGCTTGTCTCCACACAGAAGCACGCCTGTTGCTACAGAAACAGTGCCCATCTGGGATCCGTTTCCACCAACAATGGGCGGTGTTACCCGAGCACCCCGAAATGCTGTGAATATGGTGTTGTGCTGGCACGCATATAGGTGCACACCTTCCAAGTAATGCCATGGTGCCCTTGAACCATGGCCCAGTCCTGCTTCTGTGGCCTTTGCGTGGAGAGACACCCATATGACCAGGTCAGCCTCACGGAATCTTACGGCTGATGTGGGAGAGAGGGGCCTCGCGTGGAGATGGGGGCATTTTAGCCTCCCATGGGCAACTGGAAACTCCTCCCACAAAGAGGGATTAAGCGCAAAGCAAACTGCAGAGTACTGTTAGAGAAGAACAAGTAGGTTTTGGGTGTGTGTGTGGAGAAAGGATATGGACTGAATGTTTACAAAAATATTGACACTTTGGGGAAGAACTTTCCATACTCCACAGTCCACATCTGTCCACAAGGCCATCCTGTCTGCATGTCCACATCTGTCCAC
>NW_004443967.1:20235465-20261659 GCF_000243295.1 Trichechus manatus latirostris
TCCTGTCTGCATGTCCACATCTGTCCACAAGGCCGTCCTGTCTGCATGTCCACATCTGTCCACGACAAGGCCATCCTGCCTGCATGTCCACATCTGTCCACAAGGCCGTCCTGTCTGCATGCCCACATCTGTCCACGACAAGGCTGCCCTGTCTGTATGTCCACATCTGTCCATGACAAGGCCATCCTGTCTGCATGCCCACATCTGTCCATGACAAGGCCGTCCTGTCCACGTGTCCACATCAGGCCACCACAAGGCCATCCCGCCTGGTGTTCACATCCGTCCACAATAAGGCCATGTGCACCACCCATCACAACCAAAGTCTGCCCCAGGAGAAAGGAAGCTGATGTGCCGCGTTCACACGGCATCCACCACGCTCCTGGGACCATTCCCCCACCAAAGGAGTGAGGGAGATGCTCCAGGAAGCCGATGTTGGGGGGAAGGACACAGAGTGGTCCAAGAACAGGTGTCCCAGGTGCCCCTCTGACACGCGTCCCACAAGAAGTTCGGGAGCAAGGTAGGGCAGGGTGTGGGGAGCCCCCAGGCTGGCTTCACAGCTGGCGCAGCAGGATGCACAGGTGACAAAGACCCCCGGGAAGCTCATGGCACTGCCCCACTAGGCCCCCTGGCCCCAGCTGCTCTGTGCCTTTAAGCCTGGATTTCTCTCCGCCTGCATGTTTCTGGTCCCCGTCCTCCCTTCACGGCCAGAGTGGCCAACTTGCCTATCAGCTGAAACCCGGAGGATCTGGGAGGACGTTCTGTGGAGCCACCTAACTATGCACCGGCCCCTCGGCTCATGAGAATGGAGAGCTGGCCGGATGCTGAGCAGACAAGATGACAGGCAGCAAGAGGACCAGGTCAGCTGGAAAAGGCTGCCTCCAGGAGAGGGCTGGACTCTGGGGCAGATGTGGGGTCACCCCCTGCAAGAAAGGAGAGGGAACTCAGGGTTCTCGATCGAGACGACACACCAAGGCCCTGGGAGCTGCTGGACAGATTTGCAGCCCCCTAATCGTGTTTCCCCTCCCCACTGGCTAGCATCTGGACCAGCCACACACAGAGCAAGATGTATACCAGAAAGAGGCTGGTCAACACAGCCCCCTGGCTCACTCAGAGACTGGAGAGAGCCATTTGCTTTGAGATTGCGGATTTGGACGAGAACAGGATCTGCTGTCTTGCCAACATGTGCTGATTGTATTTGTGTGAGTCAGGAGGGCGCTAGACTGTGCAGGGCCCCTCCGTGGGTCCCCACGGGTAGGTTAGAGACCCCCCAGCTCCTGAGTGCACAGCTCTCCCCTCTCCCCAAACCCCACAGTCTCCCCACTCTGTCCTGCCTCCCTGCCTCCCTCCCCCGCTGTGGCCCCCTGTCCCCCTCCCTCTCCTCCGTCTTCCTTCTCCCACTCCCCCGAAGACGGGATTTAGCAACAGGATGCCTGGCCTGTCCAACATGGAGGAAGAGCCTTTGAAGCGGCAAGCTGTCTATTCAAAGACCTGATTCCAGCCTCTCTCGGCTGTAAGGCTGTAATTAAAAACGTTTGTAAACAAGCCACCAACTGTCACAAAAGTCCCATCTATGAAACCATATGAACAAAGAGCAATCAGCTCAACATATAATTGGGAAATAGTTTTCTTTTGAACTTTCCAGATGGAATTGCAATACGCAGTCTAATAGCAGGTCATCAGCTGAGTTACCCACTGAATACACAAATACAGAAGGCACAGCAGGGAGTCGTTTTTCAACGCTGTGTCTTGTAGCATCCAGAAAAGATTTGGTGCTAACCGATATGCAAGCCAATTAATTTTGACACACTAAAATCAAATACCAGCGACCACCTGTTCTCTGGTGACAGTTTTATGCCTTTTTCACTCATCTGTAACCAGGCCAGCAGAATCTCTCTGAGTTTCTTCACAGCACAGAGCAAGGCCAGCTCATTATCCTTCTCGTGTCCAGTGTGATCCCGAGACCCGCTGCTCATTCAGGCCTGTCAACATGAAGCAGGGACTTTCTTTTAAAGCTTTGCCAGTTTGGGAGAAACTTCCAGAATCACATCCTCTTGGTGAACAAATTTTTAAATTTTTGCAGTTAAACAAAAAAATCCGAATCAAAAGCTCCATAAGGACAAAAGAAAAAATCCCAATCAGCCACGTGCTGTTCACAGTGGACGCCATGGCGAGGTTGAAGTTCAAGTCTTTAGAAACTGCGTTTTTATTCATGTGGCCCCACATGGGATGTCTCAAAAAGCAGGTTGTTCTGCTCGAAGTTACCCAGGAGAGGAAAGATTACTGTCGTCCGGATGTACAGATGAACACTTTGAACATCAACAGCAGTTGCTACTAAGTCAATTATCCCTGGGAAAAAGAGAAGGGATATGTTCTAGCACAGATCAGAGCTGCCCAGGATGGATCCCAAAACTTGGTCAGAGAGGGTCTGTGACTGGATAAAGGGACTGGGGCTCCTGGTGTAAGAGAGAAGGGAATCTAAATCCAGAATTGTCTGGTGCTTAATGGGAGGCCTTGGCAGAGCCATTGAAATTAAAACCACAGATGCGTTAAATGCGTCCTTCTCTCGTGACACCTGTTGCAGGATCTGCTTTTCCTGGGAGTGAGGTTCTCCAGGAGTGCTGGCTCCCACTGCAAGGCGTCACATGCCCTCTGCAGAGCCAACCAGCTGTGCCTAAAGGAACGCTGGCACCCAGGTGACATCCGAGCTTCAGACAGGGATTCCTCTTCCTGCTGTATATCAAGCAGAAAGAGAGAGAGAGAGAGCACCACAGAAAATCCAAGACTTCTGCCTGCAGCAAAGGCAGACGGGGCCCCTGGCCTGGTTTGATCTGATCCTTCTACCACATGACCCATTTCCAGACCTTTGCTAACTGAGCAGTATCTTTGGATTCTGAGTTCAGTATACTTTGCAAAAAACTACCAGTGGACGTCGAGCTGACTCCAACTCATACGTGACCCTACATACGTCAGAGCAGAACTGTGCTCCACAGGGTTTCCAATGGCTGATTTTTTTGAGTAGATCACCAGGCCTTTTTTCTGAGGTACCTCTGGGTGGATTTGAACCTCCAATCTTTTGGTTAGCAGCTGAGCACGTGAACCGTTTGTACCATCCAGGACTCCACATTCATGAGAGGACTGAGTAATGCTGATGGGACAATGAGAAAACTAAGTGACCAACTTTCCTTCAGCAATCAGTGGATTTGAGGGTGGACATAACAGGCAAAAGTATGTGCGATTCCATCCTCTTATCTTTCTTTTTAGGGACACTGCTGGCATTTGGGGAGGAGGTGAATTTGGAGTGTATGTCATACTTGAAGAAGTCCTGGTGGCACAGTGGTTGAAGTGCTCAGCTGCTAACCAAAAGGCTGGCAGTATGAAACCACCAGCCGCTCCACAGGAGAAAGATGTGGTGGTCTGCTTCTGTAAAGATTTACAGCCATGGAAACCTTATGGGCAGTTCTACTCTGTCCTGTAGGGTCGCTATGAGTCCGAATCGACTCAATGGCAGTGGGTTTGGTTTTGGTTTTGTCACACTTGAACAATATGCCCAAGCTGTCTCATATTTGGTATTTGAATTGAGCAAGAGAAAGGAAAAGGCAAACAAAGATATCTTGGCCTCCCATGACCCCCTGGGTAGCAGAATCTCCGTGATGCCCTTCTGTAAGAGTGTAGCTGTTTTTCGGGAAAATGATGCTCAGATGACACGAGCCAACAGGTTTATAATTTTGGCAATTCTGTTCCTGGATTTAACTGCCTTGTTTATAGTGAACATTAGAGTTCAGCTGCTCATCTCCTTATTCAAACCTGACAAGGAGGGTTCTTTCCTGCTAAATACGACTGTGTTAGAAAGAGATCTGTAAAAGGCTCATAAAGGGTATTCATGCTTTACAACATTCTGAAAGGTGTTTCTTCATTCCAATTCCAACAAGCATTGAAAGATACGTTTTACTACATCTAAATGCAAACTCCACCACCCGTCTGTCAGTTTGTTGTACTGTGGTGGCTTGCGTGTTGCGGCGATGTTGGAAGCTATACCATCGGTATTTCAAATATCAGCAGGGTCACCCATGGTGGACAGATTTCAGTGGAGCTTCCAGACTAAGGCAGACGAGGAAGAAAGGCCTGGTGATCTACTTCCAAAAACTAATCCATGAAAATCCCATGAATCACAACAGAATATGGATTGATATAGCCCTGGAAGATGAGACCCTAGGTTGGAAGACACTACACAATAGTTGCGACAATGGACTCAAACATGCCAACAATCATGAAGATGGCTCAGGACCAGGCGGCATTTTGTTCTGTTGTAGATGGGGTCACCCTGAGTTGGAGCTGACTTGCTAGTAACTAGAGCAACAGTAAGACATGCAAACTAGATTCAAGCTAATCAAGACTCTGAGTTAACACCTGGTCTGTCGATCCCACCTGAGAAGTTAACCTCCTGGCCCACAGCAGCTTCACCAGAGCTGGCAAACATTTAAAGGAACTAACCGACTTTGCACCTCAGGGGCTCCTCTTCAAGAATCAGCATCCCTGATGCATCAGTCCCGTGGGCTGGGACACTGCCACCCGAAACCATCCAGAGACCTCATGAATACAAGACAGCAAAGGTCTACACCTTGTTCTCATGAGATCGGATGAAGTGTTGATTCTAGCTTGTTCTCGCTCAAGGACTTGGGGTGAGGGGGCCCTTCCCTGGAGCTCCGCAATTGTTCAGACAGGAAGAGGGGGACACGGCAAATGAGCCGTTTGCTTCCCCATTTCCACCCAGAGGTGACACATGTGACTTCTACTCTTGTCTCCTTGGTCAAAGCAAGTCTCAAGCCTTCATGGCTCCTGGATGTGGACTCTGATTCCACCTTGGGCCTGGGAAGTAGAGAGCTGGACCTATTCTGTGGACAGCAAATAGCTACAACACCCAGTACAGCGCCTTCAGACAGCTGGTGATGATACCAACTCAGAGGAGGACGCTTTTTAACATGTCAGAGAAGCTCCCTGGTGTTTGACCACAGAGGGTAAACTGAGGCAGGTACCACCTATGACAGAAACTGACACAAGGGGTCTGACCTTGTTCTAGAAGCCTGGACTCCTAGGGTGTCCCAACCACTGCTTGAGATGGAATGGGAGGAGGAAGGCAGGTCGGAGCTCCGTCACTGGACATCCTCTCTTCCTGGAGCCTGCCAGAAATGTCCCTACTCCATGAAGCCCTTCACAACTGTCCACTTCCCCTAAACTCCCGTGGCTTACTGTGACATCCATAAGCCTTTGAACCCCCTTTGCTTCAGATGATGGGGACACAGGTCATCCCCCGTACAGAAGGTCCCCTGAGTCTGGCCTCTGTCTCTTGTAAAGGTGCGTCAGCCAGCGTGCTGGACAGGAGGGCCCACGTGGACGGTGCCAGCACCCACTTGCACAGCACATTCTACAGCCCTCAGCTCCGTTGGTGTTCCTGGTTGGTGCCAGCTTGAGTGCTTCTCTTCCTGATGCTCCCAGGGAAGCAAAGCGCAGAGCAGCCCACACTCAGATTTTGTTCTCATACAGCACAGCTTGCACAGCTCTCTGGGAGGACTCAGTGCTAGAGGGACCGTTTGTGCCTTCTCAACACTTCCTGCCTTTGATGGATTCTGCAAGTGTCTTCACGGCATCTGTTCTCACCGGAGCCGCTCGGGTCATTGAGTGAAGGCTGAAGCAGAACCACACACTCTGGAGCCGGAGGATCCCAACACCTTCATTTCACACTCAAGGAGACAAATCCCCAGGAGGTGGAGGGACCTACCTAACATCACCCAGCAAGCTGGTCACAGAGCCGGACTGGATTCAGGGCCCTGACACCCAGGCCAGCGTCAGTCCAGGGCGTGGTCAGTACCTGCTCCTCCCCTGTGCTCGGCCCCAGACTGGGTGATCTCTGGCAGATAGGTTTGTAGAAACCCTCCAACAAGGCCACACCAGGCCCAGCCTGCATGCTACCCTCCAGGGCCACAGGCCAAGCTGATCCCAGCCCCCATGGGCATGCCCAGTGGGCACAGAGGTTGGGGGTATCTCGTCCTTTTCAGTCTACTGGGGGGCAGTGGGCATCCACTTTTACAAAGAAGCCGAGGGTCAGAGGTGCGGCAAGTGACCTCGCACTGACAGCCACAACTGCCCCATGGGGGTGGGGGCATAAGAGCCAAGCAGGTATCCTGCTGGGAGTCCATTAGCTGTGGGCCACAGGCCTGTGATCGCGCCTTTGTGGGCTTCCTAAGATGGCCACAGGGGCGGGTTACCCAGTAAACAAGGTGCACATGGGCTTACTCGTGCTCCCGCACCAATCTGTAGTGCACAATTTCACCTGTTTTAATAAAAACAAAACTAAGCCCACGTGTACTTGCATACTGGGTAATCCATCACTGGGCGGCCATAATAAATTCCCACCACATGGGGGGCCTACGGAAACCCTGGTGGCGTAGTGGTTAAGTGCTACAGCTGCTAACCAGTTTGAATCTACCAGCCGCTCCTTGGAAACCCTATGGGGCAGTTCTACTCTGTCCTATAGGGTGGCTATGAGTTGGAATCGCCTCGATGGCAACAGGTTTGGTTTTCGGGGGGACCTAAAACAACATGAATTTATTGTCTCTCAGTTCTGGAGGCCGGAAGTCAAATCGGGTGTCAGCTGGGTTGGTTCCCTCTGGAGGCTCTGAGGGGGCTCCATCTCTTACTTCTCCCAAGCTTCTGGGGGCCGCTGGTGGTTGTTGGTGTTCCTCGTCTCGTGAACACATCACTCCAACCTCCTCCTCCTTCTTCTTCCCTGCATGTCTGGATCCAAATCTCCCTCTCCTTTCTTTTATAAGGACGTGAGTCACTGGACTTCGGGCCCACTCTAAATGGGGCATCGGTAGATTCAATGGTGCAACTCTCGCCTTCCATGCAGGAGACCCGGGTTTGATTCCCGGCCAACGCACCTCATGCACAGCTACCACCCATCTATCAGTGGACATTGGCATGTTGCTGTGATAGTAATCAGGTTTCAGTGGAGATTCCAGACTAAGATGGGCTAGGAAGAAAGGCCTGATGATCTGCTTCCAAAAACCAGCCAATGAAAATCCTATGGATCACAACAGTTTCATCTGCAACCAATCATGAGGCTGGTACAGAACCGGGTAGCATTTCATTCATTTTGTTTGGCAGCAGCTAACTCTATTTCAAAATAGGTCACAGTAACAGGTATAGGGGTTAGGACTCCTCCTTGGGGTCTATTCAACACACTACAATCCCCATCCTCTCTGATTTCTAAAGACGGCTAGAAGAAGTAAGGGGGAGGCTTTGTGCAGGTGGCCATCTGCCCACAGGGAGAGGAGACACACTCAGCTTGGAGAGACCTGGAGGCCTGGTTGGAGACTGGCTTTTTAGGTTGTGTGGTAGCTAGGATGAGCCCATGGCAGCAGAGTGGCAGATATGGGGCAGGGGCAGGACTGTGGGAAGGGAAGAACACTTCTGAGGACCCAAGTCAGGGCAAGCATTATGGACAATGGAAGCAAAGAGGAGGAGGCCTGCCTTCTGGAATGTACGATGCCTGTACACGGCGTGCTAAGGAATCACCTTCCCTAAAGTTAAATTACACATGATCAGCCCAGCTTTAGAATGCAACTGCTTTGTTCCTATGAATGAATGAATAACTAACTAAATGAATCAAGTCAATAATTTATACCCCCAGGATTTCAACATTCCATTTAAATAGCACTTGTTAAATTTTAAAATGAGAGCAGAACACCAGAAATGAGACAATTTCCCTATTCTAATCACAAACTCATATTCCTCTGTATCACCTCATATCACAACGTAGAATATGTGATTATACTGAAAAATCAAATAATGTACTTCATGTTATAAGGCTCAGAATTAAGCTTCTCAGGAAGAAAATAAACCTTGATATTAAAAGTCAAGCGCAACGAGTACTGGATGTTGGGAGGCATGGCACAGCTTCTAGTTTTGAATCTTCCACTGCCAAGCTAAGTGACTTTATGTGAGTCCATGACATTTCTGGTCTCAGTTTCCTTGTCAATAAAGCTTGCAGCCACATAGCATCTGTACTGCATTCATAGAGCATCTGTACTGCCTGCATAGGGGCAGGGACGGATTACCCAATAAGCAAAGTAAGCAAGTGCTTAGGGCATTAACAGAACAGGGGCACCAGTTGTCCAAAGCAAAGACCCATAGATACCAAGCAGACAGGACACAAGGAAAAGTGAGTGCTGCAGTGGAAGGGAACTGGCAGGGCACTAAATGAAACTGATACCAGCTCCAGTGTGTGAGAACGCACCGGCTGGAAATAAAGTTCAAGCAGGGTCATGAGGGCACCCACGAGCAAGGTTGTTTAAGCTACAATACCCTGTCTTAGTCATCTAGTGCTGCTATTATAGAAATACCACAAGTGGACGGCTATAACAAAGAGAAATTTATTTCCTCCCCAGTAAAGTAGGCTAAAAGTCCAAATTCGGGGCATCAGCTCCAGGGGAAGATTTCTCTCTCTGTTGGCTCTGGAGGAAGGTCCTTCTCATCAATCTTCCCCTGGACTAGGAGCTTCTCTGCACAGGAACCCTGGGTCCAAAGGACGTGCTCTGCTTCCAGCACTGTTTTGTTGGTGGTATGAGGTCCCCCATCTCTCTGCTTGCTTCTCTCTTTTATATCCCAAAAGAAACTGGCTCAAGACACAATCCAGTCCTGTAGATTGAGCCCTGCCTCATCAACACAACTGCTGCCCAACCCCTCTTATTAACATCATAGAGGCAGGATTTACCACACATAGGAAAATCACATCAGATGACAAAATGGTGGACAATCACACAATACCGGGAATCATGGCCCAGCCAAATTGATACAACCATTTTGGGGGGACACAATTCAATTCATGACAGGCCCCTACCTCTTTAACACCTTCATTGACACCTGTCTCCTGTGGTCCTCTCCAATGTAATTGAAACCCCTTCTCTCGACGGGTGTCTTGGGAGTATACTATTTATTTCTAATAAATAAGAGGTGGGGGTGGACTGTTGAGTCTAATGCTTGCTACATTCACCCACTAAAACTTTTACAACCCAGTTCATCTCATTCCACTAAAATGGCATACACCACTTTTGCATTCAATCACTAATATTATAGTCTCATTTAAAAAGAAGTTACATCATGGATAGCTAAGACGCACACACACGTATATACATGTATATATATAACTTACATATCCAGTTTGAATGTGTGAGTAAGCAGAGGAAGGGGCAGATTGTCAGTGCTTAGGTTCCTCACATACCTTAAATCGGGCCTGCATGAGACTGAAAAGAGAGAGCGCATGTAGAAGCACATGAGATATTCAAAGTGCACATTGAAAAAGCTATATTTAATGAAGAGTACAGAAAGAAACAGAATAAATGCTGATGGAGCACCAATTATGTGTCAGTCACTAACAGATGTTTTCTTGTGCATTACAATCCTTAAAATTATTTATTTAGGTAATATCATTTTGTGATTTGTTGATTACTCCCTTTAGCTTTGTCAGTTTTTGCTTCTTGTATTTTGAAACTCTATTATTCGGCACCCACCCCCCATCTGTCAGTTTGTCCTACTGCAGTGCCTTGCCTGTTGCTATAAAGCTGTACGCTGTGCCACTGGTATTTTAAATACCAGCATGATCACCCAGGTTGGACAGGTTTCAGTGGAGCTTTCAGACTAAGACAGACTAGAAAGAAAGGCCTGGTGATCTACTTCCAAAAATTAGCCGATGAAAACCCTATGGATAACAACAGAATATTGTTTGATAGAGTGTTAGATGATGAGCCCCCCTAGGCTGGAAGGCATTAAAAGTCCACAGTGGCTGAAACAATGGACTCAAGCATACTAATTATCATGAAGATGGTGCAAAACCTGGCAATGTTTTGTTCTGTTGTGCACGGGGTCACCATGAGTTGCAGCTGATTTAATACCAACTAACAACAATAATAATAAGGCACACATATATTTGTAATTGTTAGGGCTTCCTGACATGTTAATCCTTTTATTATCATGAAATATTCTTTACCTTTAGTTATGCTTCTTATTCTGAAATCTATTTTGTATGATATTTTTACAGCTACTCCTGCTTTCTTATGATTAGTGTTTTCCTGGGATATATATTTCTATCATTTGCTTTTATCTTCTTTGTTTTTAAAATGTGTATTTTGGTGACAGCATATAGTTGAGTCTTGCTTTTTCTTTCATTTTTTTCAATCCAGTATGACAATCTCTGCCTTTTATTTGGAGTGTTTAGTTTCTTTACATTTAGTGTAGTTATTGTTATGATTAAATTTACATATAGAAATTTTCTTTGTCTCATCTATTTTTTTGCTCCACTATTCCTCTTTGCTTGCCTTCTTTTGGGTTAATTTAGTATTTTTTTAGTATTCTATCTTGATTCCTCTATTGAATTATTAGCTATATATCTGTGCATTATTGTTTCATGGTTCCTTTATAGATTGTAATATGCATCTTTATCTCATCACAATGGTTAAAATTTTATTGCTTCATGTAAAACTCAAGAAACTTGCAGCATTATAGTTATATTTACCTGCTCACTGTCCTTTGTGCTCTTGTCGTATATATTATACCTACACACATTAAAAACCCCATAATACAGAATTGACTTTTTGTTTCTTTAGAGAGTCATGTTTACCATCATAGTTACTATACCTGGTACATTTCATTATCTTCTGATTTTAATTCCCTTCATCCTGAAAGGCTTCCTTTACCAGTAGGCTGATAATAAATTCTCTCAGTGTTTGCTTGCCTAAAATGTCTTTATTTCACTGCTTTTTTTTTTTTTTTTAAGATCACTTTACTGGATATAGAATTCTGGTTTGACATTTTCATTTTTTCCTTTCAGGACCTTAAAGATGTCATTCCATTGTCTTCTGATGGCTGTCTTCCCCAATCTTCTTTATTATTTCTGATGAGAAATCTACCTTAATCTGAATGATGTTTTCTTTTTATATGGTATGTTGCTTTTTTCTGACTGTTCTCAAGATTTTTTCTTTATGTTTGAACTGGAGTGGTTTGACTACGATGTGCTGGGTCTTCATAATTTTGTTTGTATTTACCCTGCTTAGGATTCAGTGACATTCATGGATCAATAAATTGATGTTCTTCACCAACTTTAGGAGTTTGTGACTATTATTTCTTCAAATATTTTTCTGCCCCATTATTTCTCTCTTCTCCTTCTGGAACTCATAATATATATGCTACTTTGCTTGATATTTTCACACAGTTCTTTGAGACTCTTTTGAAATAAATAAAATCATCTATTTTCTTTCTCTTTGTTTTTCCGATTGGATCATTTCTATTGATCTATCTTCAAGCTGGCTAACCCCCTGCCTCCCTTTATTTTGTCTCTAATATGTTGTTAAGCCCTGCTTGTGAATTTTTCATTTAAGTTTTTGTGCCTTTTCAGCCCTTAAATTTCCATTTGTTTCTTTGTTATATTGTCTAGTCCTCTGTTGAGATTCTCCATCTGTTTATGCATGGTGTGTATATTTTTCTTTAAGCCCTTGAACATAATAGCTGCTTTAAAGCCATCGTCTGCTAATTGAAACATCTGGGTCATCTCTGGGTTATTTTATATTGACTGCTTTTCTTTCTTTACTATGGGTCACATTTCTCTTTTATTATGGTATTATTATGATGTCTATTGAGCACTGTAAATGATAGTTTGTAGAGACCATGGGCTTTTTTATGTTACTCTAAGAGTAATTTTTGTTTTAGAGGACAGCAATTTCTGTTTGCCTGGAGTCAAACCACAATCTGTTTCCTCTGTGGTGGTAACCAGCTGAAACCTCAACTCAGATTTTTCAACGTTCAGTCCTGTTTGTTTGTTTTTACATTCTGCTTCCCCTCCTCATCCATGTTATTTTACTGGTAAGTCCATGATTTGCCAGAAATTATATGCAGTTTGGGAGCTCGTGCCTGTCTGTGTCTCCCTCCCTGCCAAGATTTCCCCACCAATTTTCTGGCTACTCTGACAGCTCCACATTCTTTCCCCGGTTACTGTCTTACTGGCTTGAGTTGATATTCCACCACCCTAGCTGGTGAAAAGTGTGGGGTGCCCTCGGTCAAAAGGCTGCAAAACTTGCGAATCTCACCTACTGTAGTTTTCAAGTATAGATTCCTCTCTGGGTTCTGCTTCCTTCTGGTCTCTCTCCAGTGCCTTCAAAGAGTTATATTTTAAAATAATTACACAGTCTATACTTTGCATTAGTTATCTGTGAGAGAGCTAGTTTGCCAAGCTACTCTGTCATTAACTTTCAATAGTTTTTTTTTCCCCCTAAAGATTTGGTTAAGTAGGCTGATTTTGAATACTTAAGAAATGTTTTAAAGGCCATATTTTAGACCTAGGCAAAAGCTAGAAATAGAACATGACTTTTATAATAGCCTTAATCATTTACCTCCTCTTGTCAGCTTAAAAAAAATCATTCTGTGACCAAATTCTGAGTTACTAAAGTCAGAGTGTAACTATTGTATTCACAAAAGATTGCAGTAAGATCTCTGTACGGTCCCCTGGGGTTTCAATCAAGCTGTGTCAGAGACCATTTTATCAATTAATTGTACTTGCTCCCTTTACTATATGCTGCCTAATGATCTAGTAGGAGTCCCTGGGTAGCACAAATGGTTAAGCGTTGGACTACTACACCCAGAGGCACCTCAGAAGAAAGGTCTGGTGATCTGCTTCTGAAAGGTCATAGCCATGAAAACCCTGTGGAGTGTGGTTCTACTCTACACACATGGGGTTGCCATGAGTCAGAGTGGACTCAGCAGTGACTGTGACTGGTTTAATGAGCTAGTAGATTTCCACTCATCATCCTTTTTCCACCCCTAGTATTCCTTTCAGTCTGTGTCCCCAGACCCCTCTACTTTACCCCCTGTTTCTGACACAGTCCCAACCTGGTCTGAGACTTAGCTCGGTGCTTCTTTCTCCTGCCTCGCACACGACTCTGTGGGACACTTCGCTCCCTCAGGGCCCAGTGCCCTCACCTCTGGGTTCCTGAGTTTTCAAGCCTCCCTGTGCATCCTGCCACCTGCCCGGGGGGAGTGCTGTTCACTACCATGACTTGTGAGACACCACGGCCGGGGTTCCCTGGTAGCCACCATGAAAGGCAAAACTGATGCAGGACACGCGACTGTGTCTTGGGCAGAGCCATAGGTCTACTGAGAGCAGCCCCCCTGCTCCCTGGGCAGGATGCATGCAGACCTGCAGGTCACTCATTTACTCAGTAATAAGTGCCCCCAGCTCAATCCCTGCCCTTGTCTGTGGGAGAAGTCACGCATCTTACCTGTCTTTGTGTTACCCTTAAAGTGTAGCGGATCATTTCACAGGACATTGACAACCAGTGTGTTTTCCTAATCCAGGCTTTTCTGAATATTTAGTGCCATTCAGATGCTCACTAAAGCAAGCGTTCTGGCCACTACTTACATGTTCATCTAAACCTCACTTTGCACACAAAGCTGCCAGCTGGTTTTAAATCGTATATGGCTATCAATTCTGACCAAGTCAGATAAAACAGTAATAAAAATACTGAAAGCTGTGACTGCCTTATTGCCAGAATATGAAATGCATCCCATAACTAGACAATTAAAAGGACATTAAAATCTCCCCCTGCCTCTGTCAGCCTCCCAATCCAGAAAGCCGAGGTCTGCGCCAATGAGGACACTTGGTGGGGACCCTTCGCATCCATTTTTGGAGTCATCCCCTGAGTTTTTATTTCCCCATCACCCCCTCTAATTTTCTCCATATTTCTCTTGATTTTGTAACAGGTTGCAATAATCAGAAAAAAAGTAAGGGATGATAGGTTGAGGGAGAATTTTGCGTTCTGGCATATGAAGTTCCCAAATTAAAGTCAGGAAATGAGAAAGAGATAAGATCGTGTCCAGTAGCATATTAGAAACAGTCTTCTAAAATTAATTCTGTACAGAGAGAAAGCCAGTCAGTAGCCCAGGACAGGAGGAGATTCTTTTTAAGCCCAGTAAGCTACCCTAGATGAACGTCTGTTGAAATAGGGGTTGGGCATTGGGCTGGGATTTGTGAATATCTGTTACCATCCAGATGTAATCTGAAAAGTACGTTTAATCAGAGAGTAAATGAACAGAGAATAAAGGCAAGATGAACTCCTTTATCCTCTCCTTGGTTAATACTTAGCCTAACAGCTTCATATTTGAAAAAGACTAAAACGAGCAAGCAAGCAAACAAAAACAGCACAAGATACATGAATCCAGTCACCAAAAAGCATAATCCCTAGCCCAAAGGAAAGGGAATAACGTCCTGCAAACTTAACGGACCTCTTAAAATTATGAACTCTCTGAACCAAAAGATAATAGCAGAAAACCGACATCCTTCATTAGATGCAAAAAGAAGAGGGATCTTTGAAACAAAAATAGAACTAAAAAAAGAGAGAGAGAGAGACAGACAGACTGCTACTGATTTGAAAGGAGCCCTGGTGGCACAAAGATTAAGCACTCCGGTTAGTGGTTTGAACCCACTCAGCGGCTCTGTGGGAGAAAGGCCTGGTGATCTGCTCCTGTAAAGACTAGAGCCTAGAAAACTCTACGGGGCAGTGCCACTCTGTCACATGGGGTTGCCATGAGTCAGATTCAACTCGACAACAGCTAACAACTGATTTCAAAGGAAGAGATCAAAAGAGATACAGATAAGGTATGAATTACAAAAGGAATAGCAAAATTTATACCCATATTGGCGGTGCTAAAGAGCAGATCTGACGCTGCAGAAATGTGAATCAATAAGGCATAACTCAGCCTTGAGGTTTTAAGATGAGGACATGGAGCTGAAAGGATGAGGAATAATTAATAAGCGCAGAGACAGGACGTCATTGTGAGGACACTGCATTAGTCTCCCAGAGTTGATCTAACAAAATACCACACACTGGGTGACTTCTATGAACAGAAATTTCTTTCCTCACAGTTCTGGGGGCTGTGCCCCCTCTGAGGGAGGGCTCTAGGGGACGGGCCTTTCTTGTCTCCCCAGCATTCCTTGGCTTGCAGCTGCAGCCTCACTTCCTTGTCACATGGTCAAGTTTCCTCTGTCTGCCTGTCTGTCTCTCTGCGGACAGTCCCCTCTTATAAGGACGCTAGTCATATTGGGGTAGGCCCCACCCTTCTCCTGTATGACCCCACTAACGTAACAAAAGAAAACCCCTGTTTCCAAGCAGGGTCACCTTCACAAATACAGGCGTTAGGACTTCAGCATAACTTTTTTGGAGACACAATTCAATCCATAGCAGACCCCAAGTCCTTGCACTGGAGTCAGAGTCTTGGACAGATCTGGCCACCAGGAGGACTGTGCCCTTGACTTGAAGCTTGGCCGACTCCGGGAATCTCCCAACACCATTCTTGGACTCCGGAAAAAAAAAAAAACACACCAGTTGCCTTCAAGTCAACCCCAACATATGGTAACCCCACGTGCGCGGACTAGAACCACCCCATAGGGTTTTCAAGGCTGTGGTCATTTGGAAGGAGATCACCAGGTCTTTCTTCCTCAGCTCCTCTGGGTGAGTTTGAGCCTTCAACCTTTCGGCAGTTGAGCACTTATCTGTTTGTGCCACCCAGGGGCTCCGTTCTTGGACTCAATCTCTGGACTTCTGTTAGACCACCTGTGCACTGCTAGATGGGTCTCTACCTGGGGGCAAAGCTTCCCCAGAGGTGCTTCCCTTGGTGAGTCTGTTTAGCTTCTACTTCTCCTTGGTCCTCAGGATCTGGGTCTTGAGACACCGCTTTCATGCGCTCATTCACCTGGTTGGCAGACTGCTTGCAGCAGCAACTCCAGCCTAACGGAGTGTTTCTCAGCCTTGGCTACACATCAGAGCTACCTGGGGGACTTTACGAAATGCTGATGCTGAGTTTCGTATGTCATGGGTTTGGGGTACATCCTGGGGGAGTTTTAATGCTCCCCAGGTGATTCTAGGTTCAGCCAAACCTGCAGCCGATTGCTTTTGCCCTCTCCTCACTCCCAGCTTTCAGATGCACAAAACCAAACCAAAACCAAACCAAACCAAACCCGTTACCAACGAGTCAGAACCAACTCACAGAGACCCTACAGGACAGAGCAGAACTGCCCCATACAGTTTCCAAGAAGTGGCTGGTGGATTTGAAATGCCGACCTTTTGGTTAGCAGCTGAGCTCTTAACCACTGCGCCACCAGGGCTCCTCGGACGCGCAAGCTTGTTTCTTAGTGGGCAGAGCCCCCTTGTGCTCCACCAAGGAATCCATCTGTTGTGCTGTCCCCTGGCCGTTTGTGGCCACTTCTATTTCCCCTCTATCACACACACGGCAGAGAGCTCCCCTCTTAGAAATTTGCATTCCCGCGAGAATTATAACCTAGCAACATCTCCTGTTTAGGACCAGCTTCCATGACCTGAAATCACTGAGGCTGAAAGGGCTGGATGAATAGACGTAGGGTTTGGAAGCCTCTGGTTCCCATCTGCCAGCAACAGTCCCTCTTGGAATCTTCCAGCATCCCCAAGACTCCAGGGTCTAGCAGCTCAGAGCAGGCTGGAGGGGTTGGTATGCATGGGTGGAAGATGGGAAGTGACATTTCCCCCTCTCAACAGCAAGCTTCTCCTGCACTACACACATCCCCGGAGGGGTCTGCAGGGCCCCTCTGGGAGGCGAGCAGCACCACCGCCTCTCAGGCTTCAGATCTGCATCCCCCTGCAACCAGCATGAGGCAGCTGCTCAGTATGCAGAATACAAAGCCCTCTGCTTAGGAGCTCTGCAGGGAAGAGAAAAAGGAAAGCAAGCATTCTTGCTTCCACTTACTAGACTCAGGCAGCTGCTGGAGGGGTCCTGCCAGAGCATTTGGTGGGAACACACAGCCCACCTGTTGAGCTGTTTGAGTCCCAGAGATTTATAGGGGTGGCTCCTTCTGCACCCATTTGCTTTGTGGCTTTGTGCAAAAGTATAATCTGGCCTCGCAGTCCAGTTTGGAGGCAGCACATTGAGTTGCTTATGTTTTCAGCAAATTCCATGTGTTTGAGTAGAACAGCAAGTGTGGACCGGTCTCTGGAGTCCTCAGAGCAACACTGTCCTGCAGCACCTGCCCAGGAGAAGGACGCACCTCTGATGTTTCATGCACCTGTAGCCTCTCCTCTGGAATGTCTGGATTTCTTCCATCCCCAGTAACGGCTAGTTGGGACCCCATTAGGGACTTAGACTGATCCAAGGGGTGTGTTATGGATTAAACTGTGCCTCCTCCAAAAAAAAAAAAAAAAAAAATTAGTTGAAGTGCTAACCCTGTACCTGTGAATGTGACCTTGTTTGGAAATAGGGTGATTCTTTTATCAAGGAGCCCTGGTGGCACAGTGGTTAAGAGCTTGGCTGCTAAGCAGAAGGTCAAGGGTTTGAACCCCCCAGACACTCTGAGGGAGAAAGATGTGGCAGTCTGCTTCCGTAAAGTTTTACTAGCTTGGCAACTCTGTGGGGGCAGTTCTACTGTTCTATAGGGGTGTTACGAGTCGAAATCGACTCGGTGGCACTGGATTTTTGTTTGGGTCTCTTGTTATCAGTTAAGTTAAACAAGGTCATACGAGAGAAGTGTGGTCCCTAATCCCTTCTGAGTGGTGTCTAGTAAAAGGTGAGAACAGACAGGGAAACAGTCACACACAGGGAAGACAGACCGTGACGGTACCTCTACAAACCAGAAGCTGAAAGAGACAAGGAGGATCTTCTCCTGGAGCTGACGGGGAGCACGGCCCTGCCCACGTCCCCCAGAACTGTGAGAATCTACTTGTGTTCTTTAGAGCCACTTGCCCTGTGGTACTTCGTACGGCCCTCTTTCTCGCCTACACATTTGCCTCAGAAGCAGTGGAGAATGTGAATTTCGGGGTATTTATGAGACCGCAGAGACGGCAGATAGCATCTTCTCAGAGCTGTTCTCTCAGGTCTTGAAACGGTGCTCCGTCCCATCACATCGGTTTGGCTCTGGTTTTGAAGACAAGGAGATAAAGACTACAGGCCTGTTTTCTCATCCAAGAGCCCAGTTTTCAGCACTTTGTGGGCCCCAAGGACTTCTAAAGGGATTCTGGGGGCCCATCATTCCTCTTGAATTCCCGGGGCTAATGGCAGGAAGTTTGTGTATAAGATCCATTTGTTAAAACCCCTTCTGCCCAGTGGCTCCTGCTGGACCCGCTGGCCGAGGTCTAACGGACAGTCCACGCATACAGGATGAAATAAGAAACTGTTTTGAGAAAGATGGTTTTCTCTGCATTAATCAATATGTTATTTAGTTATGATGTTAAATTGCCCGTACAACGACCTCGAGGTGTTAAAATATGGTGTGGCTTACGTGTTCTGGAAACAAACCACACACAGATCCATAGCACAACATGTCTAAATCAATGGTTCTTGTGATAAATGAAGAGAGGAAAATTAAGCCAATATTTGGGGTTATTATGAGTATGTTTTGTGCTGTCAGCCAGGAGGGGAAAAAGAAGATTTATGCTTCAGGAAGGAGGAGCTGAGCCCCATGGTGGCCTCGCAGACGTCACGGTCCCGTCCCCCTGTGTCAGACGATTGGGCCTCTGGGGACCACTGGTGCTCGAGGGAGCATCTGCTCACCTCTGAATGCACAGGCACTGGGGGAGCTGGTCGACCCCTCAGAGCAAGGCGGCAGCTACTCCACCTCACCGTATGCGCTCCATTGATCCAGACACGTGTCTATAAAGCCCTATATGAACTGTTGGTAAACCGTGTCCTGCAAAGCGCCTTGTTTAAGCTGACGTCAAAGAAACAACTCGTGTTGGAAGCTAGGGCGACCGTTGACAAGCACTTTGTTACCCTGATCTTTTCAGGTCCTCTTAGCAGCCTGAGAAAGTGGCAAGAACAGATACCACCATCTTAGAGAGGGGAAACTGAGGCTGGGGTTAGCTTGGAGGTTCACTCAGGATCTCAGAAAGACAGAGCTACAATCTGCACCTCTTCTACCTCAGTCCCAGATCATGCAGCAGGCGCCTGCGGGTTTTTCTGAAATCCTGTGAACGACTCCAGTGCTTAAACACTCGGGAAGAATTTGAACTAGATTGGGATTCCCCTGAGGACGTGTGCTATTTTGCTCATTTTTTTGTTTTCCCTTACACAAAGCTTAGTCCAAAAATTCTATGCAAATATCCATTTTATGAAAGGCTCAGAACCATGTTAGAAATTGTTTTCCCTGTTTCTTTGCATTGTTTGCCGTATCTTCAAGTGCATCACGGAGGTCACTGGAATTGTCTTGTCGCCGAAGCAAGTGTCTTAGTCATCAGTGCTGCTCTAACAGAACACGGCAGTGGATGGCTTCAACAAAGAGAAATTTATTTTCTTACAGTCTAGTAGGCTAGAAGTCCAAATTCAGGATGTCAGCTCCAGGGGAAGTCTTTCTCTCTCTGTCAGCCTTCTCAACAATTTTCCCTTGGTCTGGGAGCATCTCAGCGCAGGAACCCTGGGTCCAAAGGATGTGCTCTGCTCCCGGCACTGCTTTCTTGGTGGCATGAAGTCCCCAATTCTCTGCTTGCTTCCTTTTCCTTTTATCTCCTGTAAGATAAAAGGTGGTGCAGGTCACACCCCAGGGAAACTCCCTTTACATTGGATCATGGATCTGACCTTACTAAGGGTGTTACAATCCCACCCTAATCCTCTTTAACATAAAATTACAATCACAAAATGGAAGACAACCTCACAATACTGGGAATCATGGCCCAGGCAAATTGATACACACATTTTTGGGGGGACATAATTCAATCTATGATAGCGAGGGAGAAAGGGTGTTGTCCCTTTAGGAAAGTCTCCCTCCCATTCTCTACCCCCATTGCTGGATGGGAAGGGCTCCCTGGCTGATAAACACATGAAACCAGGAAAATGCAATGCCAGGTGTTGGAGAGAAGGTGGCTCCACAGGACGTCTTATCGTTTGCTGCAATCACTTCGCAAAACAGTTTAACTTCGTCCCCTAATGTCTCCTAATGTTGGACACTCATAAGTTCTACTCCACAGACATTCCACTGCAGACACATCCCCAAGAGGAAGCCTTGCAAGTGAACAACAGGAGACACACATGAGTATGTTCTTAGCAGCACTGTTTACAATGCAAACACCTGGAAATCTGCCAAGTGCCCATCGGTAGTAAACTGGATGGACCAACTGTGGAGAAGGCACACAGCAAAATACTATACAGTAGTCAAAATGAACAAGTGCAATGACGTCAACAAGCCAATATGGCTTAATATTAGCAATATAATAACAAATGAAGAATTAAATCCCAAAAAGTTACTGTTGTTAGGTGCCATCAAGTTGATTCTGACTCACAGTGACCCCACGTGACAGAGCAGTACTGCCCCATAGGGTTTCCTAGGCTGTAATCTTTAGGGGAGCAGATCACAGGGTCTTTCTCCCTAAGAACTGCTAGGTGAGTTCATACCATTGACTTTTGGTTAGCAGCCGAGTGCTTAACCTTTGCGCCACCAGGTTACCCAAAAGGTTACGTGGAGGAAAATACCATTTTATAAAATTGAAAATAATAAAAATAAAACATATCATTTTAGGAGAATATAGAAAATCCATAAATGGGCAGACAAAACAATGATAAACGGAGCTCGTTGTTGGTTTGTTTCTGCTTCTTTTTGCCCCGTTTCTCACTGGTCAAAGTTCACTCTATGAGCTGTTAACCCCCATGCCCATCTGCATTCTCAGACCCCCAGGCAGCCGCTGTGGGAGCCAAGGGCCCGTGCCCTAGGCGTGACACCTCATGTGGGTCTGGTTAGTGGGGAGAGCCAAACTCTGGATACTTTGAGTTGGATCCTGCTTGAATGCAGGAACTTCTGTGATTCCTACCACACAGAAGGCTGAGTGAATATGGGGTGAGGGGGCACGTATTTGGATTCAATGTAGGAACCAGGTGGTTGACTAACTTTCCTAACTCCACACGACTGGTAAGTGGCAGAGCTAGGATTTGAACTCAGGCAGTCTGGCTCAAGCGTCTATGGCCCTAACCACTACACTATTTTGCCTGTGGGACTAGGTAGAGGTCTCATTCCCTGCTCAGGGTAAGAGTAGATGACTTGGTCTGGGGAAGTCTAATCGTGGAACCAGTGAGGAGCCAAGGCCCCACTGAGGAAGACCGATAGCCCTTTATCCTCATCCTTGGGCATGAAGAGACAGCACATGGTTGTTACTTGTTGGTGTGCTTTTTGGTTTGGTTTGGTTTTACTTTGTTTTCCTAGTACTTGATGCATGTCTTTTCCGCAATCACAGAGCTGCTCTGCAATAATCAGTGTGTCTGTGTTCCGCAGTAGACCAGGTGCCATGGCATCATTTTGTGTGCACGGCTGTGAGTGCAGAGGCAAATAGAGAATGAATGGATGAGTTTCTGGATGAGAGTTTGGGTTGCTATCTGGAGCAGCAGATAGCAGACCACAGCGACAGTTCCAGGGTTGAGGACCGCACAGCCGGGGAGGCTCGCCCACCAGCTGCATGATATGAGGTTTTCAGGCTCTGTGACATCCAGATTAAACCAGGAGAACCACAAACTGGCACTTCTATTCCTGTAACATTGCAGACTAGAAATTCTGAACAGCCTTCCCTCTTCAATGTGACTAAACATGCTGAATAAAATATAAATAAGCAAATTTTTATGTACACATCACTGAATTGGCAAGGAAGAAGAGAAAATCCTCAGAGACAAACACACGGGGAAAGCAGAAAACCAGAGAAATGAGTGAGCTCTGACGCCCAGCAGTCCTCATGACAATTGCCAACTCTGGTGATCTTGGGCACAAGGGACAGGAGACAAAACCCAGGACCCACCCAGAGGAGGAATCTGATAACAGCCTCTTCAGAAAGCCAGGAACTGAAAGGACTATGCTCTCAGTAAGAAATGAAACAGGCAGTCCTGGTGGTGCAATGGTTAAGCACTTGGCTGCTAACCAAAAGGTCAGTGGTTCTAACCCACCAGCGACTCCTTAGAAGAAAAGACCTGGTGATTTGCAGCCTAGGAAACCCTATGGGATAGTTCATCTCTGTTCTATAGGGTCGCTATGAGTCAGAATCAACTGGACGGCACACAAAAACAATGTTGTTGTTAGGTGCTGTTGAGTTGGTTCCAACTCATAACGACCCTATGTGCAACAGAAGGAAACACTGCCAAGTCTTGTGTCATCCTTACAATTGTTGCTGTATTTGAGCTCATTGAAGCCACTGTGTCAGTCCATCTCGTTGAGGGTCTTCCTCTTTTTTACTGACCCTCTACCTTACCAAGCATGATGTCCTTCTCCAGGAACTGATCCCTCTTGATAACATGTCCAAAGTACATAAAACAAAATCTGGCCTTCCTTACTTCCAAGGACACTCTGGCTGTATTCCTTCCAAGACAGACTTATTCGTTTTTCTGGCAGTCCATGGTATCTTCAATATTGTTCACCAACACTACAATTAAGGCATCAGTTCTTCTCAGTCTTCCTTATTCATTGTCCAGCTTTCGCATGCATATGAGATGATTGAAAATATTCTGGCTTGGGTCAGGTGCACCTTAGTCCTCAAAGTGACATCTTTGCTTTTCAACAGCATTCTTTGAGTTGTGCTTTGCAGTAGATTTTTTTTTTTAATTTAGTCTTTTCTTTCATTGTACTTTAAGTGAAAGTTTACAGTTCAAGTTAGTTTCTCATACAAAAATTTATACACACATTGTTATATGACCCTAGCTGCTCTCCTTCTAATGTGACAGCACAATTCTCCTTTCTACCCCAAATTTCCGGTGTCCGTTCAACCAGTTCCTGTCCCTTTTTGCCTTCTCATCTCGCCTCCTGACAGGAGCTGCCCATTTAATCTCATGTATCTACTTGAACTAAAAAGCACTCTCTTCATGAGTATCATTTTAAGACTTATAGTCCAGTATAATCTATGTCTGAAGAGTTGGCTTCAGGAATGGTTTCACTTCTGGCCTAACAGAGTGTCCGGGGGCCATGTCTTTTGGAGTCCCTCCACTCTCAGTCAGACCATTAAGTCTGGTCGTTTTACTAGAATTTGAGTTCTGCACCCCACTTTTCTCCTGCTCCATCAGGGACTCTCTGTTGTGTTCCCTGTCAGGGTGGTCATTGGTGGTAGCCAGGCACCATCTAGTTCTTCTGGTCTCAGGCTGATGGAATCTCTGGTTTATGTGGTCCTTTCTGTCTCTTGGGCTAATATTTTCCTAGTATTTTTGGTGTTCTTCATTCTCCTTTGCTCCAGGTGGGTTGGGACCAATTGATGCATCTTAGATGGCCACTTGCTAGCTATTAAGTCCCCAGACACCACTCACCAAAATGAGATACAGAATATTTTCTTAATAAACTTTGATTTGATTTGATCTGATCAATGCAATATGCCACCTGATTTCTTGACTGCTGCTTTCTTGGGCGTCGATTGTGGATCCAGGGAAAACAAAATCCTTGACAACTTCAATATTTTCTCCATCTATCATGATGTTTATTGGTCCAATTGTGAGGATTCTTGTTGATATGTAATCCATACTGAACAACAACAATAAAAATAAGAAATTAAATAGAAAAAAAAAAAAAAGAAAAGCATCCTTGTTACAGAAGGCCCATAAGAAACCTCTCCCTGGGTGGAATCTCCTCTGAAAATGAGCAGCTATCATATTATTTGCACGTAAGTTGCTCATCTAAATTTACACCACTTAGAAAGTTCCAATACCTCAAATTAAGAATTTATTTAAAAGTAGTCAAGGTTAATGGTGTCCCCAAGTGCCTAACAACAAGTAGAAATAAATTATTATGGACACCTTCAACCCAGGCCTTTGAGAATTCTCATAGAGAAAGTTCCATCAAGCATGAGCTTATACAAAATAAAATGCATTAAGATAAAAACTACAAACCACATGAGGAAAGAAAATACCAGAGTAAGAGCTACCAGGTACAAAAGGCAAGAGAATTGGATTTGCAATGCTTGCAGATTCTGGAGTTATCCAAAAAAGAATATAAACTTAACATGTTTTATATATTTAAAGTAGTAATAATAATGGAGAGTTTCAAATCTATGAATAAATAATTTTAACAATACAAAAATGACTGGGTATATTTGAAAAATAAATAAATACAACAAGTGATTAAAATGATATCAGAAACTCAGTAGATAAGTTAAATAGTAAAAAGGAAACAGCTGAAGAGAAATTTCATGAACTCATAGATCTCCAGAAATTGCCTAGAATGTACACAGGGGACAAAGAAATGGAAAGTATGGAAAGAGGTAAAGAGACAGAGAGAGCAGAGTGAGAAATTCTAACATATATCTAATCAGAGATCCAGAAGGAAATTGAAAGAATGACAAACAATCGACATTTGTGGAAATAATAGCTAATAGTTTCTCCACAGTATTTAAAGACATCAGTGTTTCGGGACGAAGTCATGGGATTAACAAGTGTTTTCAAATCAGGATAACTTAAAAAAAAAAGGCAAGGCCAAGATGGTGGAGTAGTCAGATGCTTCCAGTGGTCTCTCTTACAACAAAGACCGGAAAAAACAAGTGAATTGATTATGTATGACAATCTAGGAGCCCTGAACATCAAAGGCAAAGTTCGGACTGAGTGGCAAAACGAGGGAGAGATGGTTCAGAAGCAACGAGGAGTTGCCAGACCTAATATGGCAGGAGACAGCACGCTGTGGGCAAGATAGGCTCGTGTTTGCGATGAGGCGGGCAGTGGCATTCAGGATGAGTATTCCACGTCAGGAGACACCCAGCAGCGGAGAGTCTGCTCAGGCCTCCAGAGCCAGTGAAAAGTGGTGCTCAGTTGGCAAAAGATAAGTACATGCATTTAACCTACTGCACAGTTCAAAAAACACACTATTTGGGCAGAACCTCTCTTCCATTTACCTGCTCCCTCCCTGTTCTGCACCAGGTCCTGGGCCAGCTTCAGCGATTGCTGCATCCTCTGGGCTGGAAGCAGGACCCCTCATGTGCCCTGAGCCATTCTCTTGGCTTTACGAGTGAACAAATGAACAAACAGGAAAAAATAATCTGCCAGCTCCCCTAAGCCAGGAACTCAGGACAAGCACAGCTCCTTTGCATAGGCACAGGCACAAGGGGTCCATGGACTTTGAATGCCTTTCACCCCTGCATAGACCTGTGTAGGCCTATTTCAACAGCATAGGCTCTCATTAGCACAGTACAACAGGGTATATCCTGGAACTCTAACTTCAACTGTTTCAGCTGTGAAGTGGCAGGTTCTTGACATTTGACATTGATCTGACCATTAAGCAGTGTCTTCACCTATCCACATCAGAGACCTGAGGACTGGTGGCTCCACCCATGTCACCTAGCCACCTGTGAGAGGTGCCCATGAATAAAAGGTACCCCCAGTCCTTAGAGCCAACAGCATTAGCTGCTCATAGTCCAGCTGCAAAACCCACCCAGCTATGTGCTCTAGGAAACAGGGACATAGCTTCCTCCTGGACACTCGGGGCTGGTCGTCAGCCCCCTGCCTTGCTCAGAGTGTATCCCCCTGCTGCAGCCAGATGCCTGTGCCTACACCAATCATCCATGACTGTCTAGGACTGTAAGTGAGAGCCTACACTACACACTTGGTGGCCATCTACCTGGGCACCTAAGCTGAATCCATACAGGAGGAGTAGGTGGACTCCTGAGCTTACATACCTAGTAACAGATCTAACCACCTGGTGACAGGACATTAGAGCTTCCAAGATGCCAATAATCAAACTAGCTCATACAAGCAGCCTATTTGGCCATAGCAAAACAAAACATGAAGCCAAGATACAGTAAGCAAACATAAAATAAATAAATATAATAACTTATTGATGACTCAGAGACAACAGTCAATATCAAATCACATAAAGAGGCAATCCAAGATGGCTTCAGCAAGCTCCCAAAATAAAGACTCTAGAAATTTTCTAGAGGAGGAAAATTTCTTGGAATTACAAAGAGGCAGAATACAAGAGGTTAATATACAGAACTGTTCAAGAAATTAGGAAGGAAATTAAGCAAAATGCAGAACATGCAATAGACGAAATTAAAAAGATTAGAGAAGAGCATAACGACAAATTTAACAGGCTGCAAGAATCCATAGAGAGACAGCAACCAGAAATCCAGAAGATTAACAATAAAATTTCAGAATTAGATAACTCAATAGAAAGTCATAGGAGCAGAACTGAGGC
>NW_004443967.1:20263584-20266005 GCF_000243295.1 Trichechus manatus latirostris
AAAGAGTTAACAAGACCAAAAGCTGGTTCTTTGAAAAGATCAACAAAATTGATAAACCATTGGCCAAACTGACAAAAGAAAAACAGGAGAGGAAGCAGATAACCCGTATAAGAAATGAGATGGGTGATATCACAGCAGAACCAACAGAAATTAAAAGAATCATAACAGAATTCTATGAAAAATTGTGCTCTAACAAATTTGAAAACCTAGAGGAAATGGACAAATTTCTAGAAACACACTACCTACCTAAATTAACACAAACAGAGGTAGAACAACTAGATAAACCCATAACAACAGAAGAGATTGAAAAGGTAAAGATTGAAAAACTCCCAACAAAAAAAAGCCCTGGGCCTGACAGCTTCACTGGAGAATTCTACCAAACTTTCAGAGAAGAGTTAACCCCACTACTACTAAAGGTATTTCAGAGCATAGAAAATGATGGAATACTCCGAAACTCATTCTATGAAGCCAGCATAACCCTGATACCAAAACCAGGTAAAGACACCACAAAAAAAGAACATTACAGTCCAATATCCCTCATGAACATTGATGCGAAAATCCTCAACAAAATTCTAGCCAATAGAATTCAGCAACATATCAAAAAAATAATTCACCATGATTAAGTGGGATTTGTACCAGATATGCAGGGACGGTTCAGCATTAGAAAAACAATCAATGTAATCCGTCACATAAATAAAACAAAAGACAAGAACCACATGATCTCATCAATCAATGCAGAAACAGCGTTCGACAAAGTCCAACACCCATTCATGATAAAAACTCTCAACAAAATAGGAATAGAAGGGAAATTCCTTAATACAATTAAGGGCATTTATAGAAAGCCAACAGCCAACATCATCCTAAATGGAGAGATTTGAAAGCATTCCCCTTGAGAACAGGAACCAGACAAGGATGCCCTTTATCACCACTCTTATTCAACATTGTGCTGGAGGTTCTAGCCAGAGCAATTAGTCTAGAAAAAGAAATAAAAGGCATCCTTATTGGTAGGGAAGAAGTCAAAGTATCCCTATTTGCAGATGATGTGATCTTATACCCAGAAAACCCGAAAGAATCCACAAGAAAACTACTGGAACTAAGAGAAGATTTCAGCAAAGTATCAGGATACAAGACAAACATACAAAAAATCAGTTGGATTCCTTTACACCAACAAAGAGAACCTCCAGGAGGAAATTACCAAATCAATACCGTTTACAATAGCCCCCAAGAAGATAAAATACTTAGGAATAAATCTAACCAGAGGCGTAAAAGTTCTACACAATGAAAACTACAAGACACCACTGCAAGAAACCAAAAGAGACCTGCATAAGTGGAAGAACATACCTTGCTCATAGATAGGAAGACTCAACATTGTGAAAATGTCAGTTCTACCCAAAGTGATCTACAGATACAATGCAATCCCAATCCAAGTTCCACCGGCATTTTTTAATGAGATGGAGAAACAAATCACGAACTTCATATGGAATGGGAAGAGGCCCCGAATAAGTAAAGCATTACTCAAGAAGAAGAACAAAGTGGGAGGCCTCACACTATGATTTTAGAATCTATTATACCGCCCTGGTAGTCAAAACAGCCTGATACTGGTACAACAACAGATACATAGACCAATGGACAGAATTGAGAATCCAGACATAAATTCATCCACCTATGAGCAGCTGATATTTGACAAAGGCCCAAAGTCTGTTAAATGGGGAAAAGACAGTCTCTTTAACACATGGTGCTGGCATAACTGGATATCCATCTGCAAAAAACTGAAACAAGACCTATACCTCACACCATGCACAAAAACTAACTTATAATGGATCAAAGACTTAAATATAACATCGAAAACGATAAAGATCATGGAAGAAAAAATAGGGACAACACTAGGAGCCCTAATACATGGCATAAACACAATACGAACCATAAGTAACAATGCACAAGCACCAGAAGAGAGACTAGATAACTGGGAGCTCCTAAAAATCAAACACTTATGCTCATCAAAAGTCTTCACCAAAAGAGTCAAAAGACAAACTACAGGCTGGGAAAAAATTTTGGGCTATGACAACTCTGATCAGGGTCCAATTCTCTAAAATCTACAAGATACTGCAAAACCTCAACAACAAAAAGACAAATGATCCAATTAAAAAAAGGGCAAAGGCCCCCGGACACACTTTTAGCTCACTGATGAAATCACTCCAGAGGTTCACCACCCAGCCAGGGATTGCACAGCCCATAAAACAAAAACGGGACTAATGAGGCACAGCAGTCCAGGAACAAGGACCAGAAGGCAGGAGGGGACAGGAAAGCTGGTGATAGGGAACTCAAGTTTGGGAAAGGACAGTGTTGACATGTCGTGGGGTTGTTAACCATTGTCGTAGGGCAGTATGTGTACTGTTTACTGAGAAACTATTTGTTCTGTAA
>NW_004443967.1:20266413-20270209 GCF_000243295.1 Trichechus manatus latirostris
AAAAAAAAAAAAAAGAAAGAAAAAAGAAAGGGGGCAAAGGATATGAACAGACACTTCACCAAAGAAGACATTCCGGCGGCTAACAAACACATGAGGAAATGCTCACGATCATTAGCCATTAGAGAAATGCAAATCAAAACTACAATGAAATATCATCTCACCCCAATAAGGCTAGCATTAATCCAAAAAAACACAAAATAATAAATGTTGGAGACGCAGTGGAGAGGCTGGAACACTTATATACTGCTGGTGGGAATATAAAATGGTAAAGTCACTTTGGAAATCGATTTGGTGCTTCCTTAAAAAGCTAGAAATAGAAGTACCATATGATCCAACTATCCTGCTCCTTGGAATATATCCTAGAGAAATAAGAGCCGTCACATGAATAGACATATGCACGCTCATGTCCATTGCAGTGCTGTTCAGGATAGCAAAAAGATGGAAGCAAACAATCGGAGGGGCAGAGTAGCAGGGGCGGGGGTCTGGGGACGATGGTTTCATAGTTATTATTTTTAATAACACAGTGAGATAAAAATATTTCAAAAAAAAAAAAAACAGAATTTTTTCCCCCTCAGAATGTCCTTATAGGGAATCTTGGAGATGTACCTCAAGGGGGAGGGACATGATCTTAGAGGGAAGATCTGAGATGTAATAAGAAATGTGCAAACAAAATGGTAAATATGTTAAATCTAAATAAAAGTGACTTTGTGAAAATAATAGGAATACTTGATTTCGAGTGTTAACATAGAACTAAAATAGTGGACAGCAACTGCATATCGCAGTATCTGCAAGCGAGGAGGAACCTCAGCAGTCTTCTAGAAGGTACTGTTTGTCAGGTCTCTGGGAGGGGCTGAGGGGGCTGCAGTGTGCACGCAGGAGAAAACACGAGCCTTGTGCATGGCACTCCCATCACAGGGCACACACCATCCAATTACACCTTTGTCATCTCTAACAATGCTGTTTTTCTCACCTTGAGAATATACCTGGGTTTCCTTTCTAATACCATTTCTAAAACATCAGTGATGGCTACAAGCTATTCTGTAGTACACTGTCAGTCTCTAAGCTGTTAGACAAAAACGTTTTGCTCTCACACCAAAATATATCCAACCCAATTCCTCAATTTCACCTCCCCATTGGTTATTAATGTTACAGAGAATGGAGTGTGCTGTATATACTAAGAGTTTGTAAACTTCAAGGACAAGCTCGCTCCTTTCTTGCTTCTATTAGAATTGTCAGCGGTGAACAAGGAGAGAGAAGATTTGACATAGTAATAATCTCTCACAGATCATGAATAGCCAACCTGAGAAGGATTTTTCCCTTTTTCTGTTTTTTTTTTTTTTTTTAAGTCTTGTAGTTAGAGTTTGTCTTCAGTTTTCTACACTCGGAAGTGCTAAGCCCAGCCCTCAGGATGACATCCTGGGGAAACTAAACCTCTTTTGTATTCAACTAGCAGCTAATCATCTTTGATTATTTTCAAAATTAATTTTCTCCCTAGAAATATTATTTATTTCTTCATATATCAAGCTGTTAATACAAGTGATTTGGAAACTGGAGGATTCAATAAGTCTTAGCTTGGGGGGAAACAGAAATAGAACAGTGTGAATATAGAGTGATTTTTGCTTTTAAGCTATTCAGCCACATTAAGGCCGTAAAAGGTGGATGGATTTCTGTGAAATGTTTCCTCGCATGTACGTTCGTGTCAGACACGGTGTTTTCTTCTTTCTTCTGGTTTGAATTGTGTCGCGTCCTGACCCTTGTATCGGTGGATGTGATCCTATTTGGGAATAGGGTTGTCTTTGTTATATTTATGCGGACATATCAGTATAGAGTGTGCCCTAACCTAACCTCTGAGTTATAAGGAGCAGCATAGACACAGAGACAAGAAGCACAAATAGGGGAGGAGAGGGGGGAAGTAAATACCATGCGAAGGTCACCAGCAAACCAAGGAACGTGGGGGCTACAGAAGCTGAGACAAGGACCTTCCCCCAGAGCCAACAGAGAGAGAGAGAGCTTTCCCCTAGAGCCAGCACCCTGAATTGACTTCTAACCTCCTATATTGTGAGAAAATAAATTTCTGTTCTTTAAAGTCACCCACTTGTGGTATTTCTGTTAATAGCAGCACTAGGTAAATAAGATAATCTTCAACAAGTAAAGATTCAATCAGTACTTTGCATATTTGAGAACAGATTCTTTCTGTAAAATGGAGATAAGTTAAAATGGAAAAGGATGTGCAAATTTTAATTGTGAATGTCCCGTGACACTTATAAATCAATTTTTTTTAAAGAAAATATTCAATAGGATCGTTTTCAATATCCAAAAGTTGAACGAACCAAGTATTTTCCTTTAACCACTCTTTTACGCTGCTTAGTAATTCTGCTCAGGCAAATCATCTTTGGCTCCGAGCGGTGTCTGGTCTCCGAGCCATGTGACCGTTATCTTCCATGAGGCTGCTACGAGGCAGCTGGGTCCCAGGACGAGCCCCACCTCTGGGCTGCAGGTGTCTCTGGAAGGTAGGAGATTTGGCATAACTATAAAAAACCATTTGGGCTGATGATTCTTTTTTTTAGTTGTTTTATTATTTTCTGAGCTTTTTTCCTCATATCTATCCCTAAATTCAGGAGAAAGATGTGGTAGTCTAGTCCCTTAAAGATTTACAGCCTCGGAAACCCTATGGGGCAGTTATACTCTGACCTGTAGGGTTGCTGTGCTTTGGAATCGACTCAACGGCGATGGGTTTTTGTATCCTTAAATTTTTACCTGGGTAATCTGGCATCGTCTGAGACTAAAAAAAAAATTAATGAAAAATTCGGCGCTATGTTTAGAAGCTGGGAAATAAATTTTGTGAAAATGTCTATTGAACTATTCAACTTATTCAGTCAATAGGCATTTCCTGGATACCTCCCATATGCATAAGAGTAAGACAATTTTTATATTATCTATATCTATACATCTATGGAGCCCTGGTGGCCGAGTGGTTAAGAATTCAGCTGCTAACCAAAAGGTCAGCAGTTTGAATCCACCAGCCACTCCTGGGAAACCCTACAGGGCAGTTCTACTCTGTCCTATAGGGTTGCTATGAGTTGGAATCAACTCAACGGCAATGGATTCGGTTTGTTTGTTTTATACATCTATATCTATCTGTCTGTCTGTCTGTCTCTGGCATCCAGGTCATTACCCATTAGGAGCAGAAGATATACATGCCAATCTTTGAGTCAGTTCCAGCCCAAGGCGTATATGAGAAGGTGCTAAAGGGACTGGGTACCAACAGTAAGCACTATGGAGGTTGGCAGGAAGCAGGGAGGTCACCTTTGTGCCCTGGCTAGGGCAGATACAGAAACTATGTGAGACCAGAAGGCCTGGTGGGATTTAGCCCCACAACAGGGCTAGAAGGACAGGTGGGATTTAGACACACTACAGGGAAGGAAGGGGTAGGCACAGTGTGAACTGAAACCTTTGATGTGCTTGGGAGACTTCAAGGAATCCTGTTTGGCTGGAGTTCTGGTTCTACTGTTCAGTCCAGTGGGGAATAAGACAGCTTGAAAAGAGGGACAAAGTAATTCATTCAAAATGTCCCACAGTGCTTCTATGGGAGGATCCCAAACAGCATGGAAAGCCACCAAGCTGAGGAGTGACTTGAAAACACATTTGTTTCAGAGATTCAGAACCTGGACACCTGAGGAGGAGAAGCTGGGGTGGACACTGAGGCGGGGCTGTTCTCCCTTGTCCACGCCATTGTGGACACTGAGGATCCCCTGGCTCAGCTGCCTCACTGCACAATGGAGGGTCGGGGCTCCCC
>NW_004443967.1:20270712-20283212 GCF_000243295.1 Trichechus manatus latirostris
GGGGCTCCCCTGGCCCAGTCTGTGCATCTCGCCTAGACCACAGGAAGAGCCAGGGGTGCTGCTCAGTGCCCTTGCTGAGCAATGTGGTGAAGGTATCAGCGTTTGGTAAGCGCAGACGATTAGCGCATGTGCCTTGTCTCCCTCACAGAGGAATCCCGTGCAAGCGTACACTCAATTCACTGGGATTCTTTGCATGTGCGCAACTGTAAAGATATTCAATTTTTCCAGTTAAAAGGCAATGTTTACATGATGCTTTCATTCTCAAAAGTCTTTTTTCTTATTATTTTATTGTTTACTTTAAGTGAAAGTTTACAATTCAACTTAATCTCACATACAAAAATTTATACACGCGTTGTTATGTGACCCTAGTTGCTCTCCCCGTACGTGACAGCACACTCCTCCTTTCCACCCCTGATTTCCCGTGTCCATTCAACCACCTCCTGACCCTCTCTGCCTTCTCATCTCACCTCCAGACAGGAGCTGCCCATTTAGTCTCATGTATCCATGTGAGCTAAGAAGCACACTCTTCACAAGTATCATTTTATGTCCCATGGTCCAACCTAATCTTTGTCTGAAGAGTTGGCTTCGGGAATGGTTTTAGTGCTGGCTTGACGGAGTCCGGGGGCCAAGTCTTCTGGGGTTCCTCCAGTCTCAGTCAGACCATTAAGTCTGGTCTTTTTACTAGACTTTGAGTTCTGCACCCCACTTTTCTCCTGCTCCATCAGGGACTCTCTGTTGTGTTCCCTGACAGGGCGGTCATTGGTGGTAGCTGGGCACCATCTAGTTCTTCTGGTCTCAGACTGAGGGAGTCTCTGGTTTATGTGGCCCTTTTGTCTCTTGGGCTAATATTTTCCTTGCGTCTTTGGTGTTCTTCATTCTCCTTTACGCCAGGTGGGTTGGACCAACTGATGCATCTTAGATGGCCACTCACTAGCTTTTAAGACCCCAGACGCCACTCACCAAAGTAGGATGCAACAGTCTTTTTTTTTTTTTCAATGAATAACTGCTTGCCCTAGCACAAATATTAAGAGCTCCTTGCCTTTCATTGTGGTTTTAAACAACCAGAAATACAGTACCCAGCTTCCCTATTACCCAGAGAGTAAGTAAATAAAACAAATAATAAGTAAATAAAAACAAAATGAACTTTTCATTCAATACTCTTTTCAGAACAGAGTATTATTTTTTCCAGATGTTTTCTACAGTGATCTGATTTTAACAAGGGGGCAGAGTCGAGCTTTTGATGGCTGAACTACTAATGGCCAATGCTTTTGCATCAGAGAGCTGAAGAGAGAGCAACAAAACAAGACCAGCTCAACAGTGCTGCTCTAGGGCAGTCTGTAAGGAAAGAAAGCAGGAGGCCAAGACTGAACGCAACTTACTGCAGCGGCATGAGCTACAGATGTGAAACGGTGGCTTACATGCTGCCTTAGCTAAAGCTAGTGGCGACTGGGCGGCTCTGCACACAGAATGGTGCTCAGGGGCTTCTACCCCCGTAGTCGTGTGTGTGCGTGCGTGTGTGTGCGTGCGTCGCGCAATAGGCATGTAGAATATACGTCTTCTGCAAAAAGGAAAATAAAAAAGAAAAGAACGATTAAGAAGTAATGGCCACTCTCTACTCCGCCAGTGGTTGAAACTTTGTTGCTATAAATATTTATAAACTGCAACCTTCCAGCTGACTTTTGGGATCAGATCATCGGTGCATATGACTCCAATTCACAGAGAGCGAGTAAATAAAGCATCCTTTCATTTTCAAGCCGCTGTTTCTGACCATAGAACGCTGGTGGCGCAGTGGTTAAGAGCTCAGCTGCTGACGAAAAACATGAAAAAAAAAAAAGGTTGGCAGTTGGAATCCACCAGCCGCTCCCTGGAAACCCTGCAGGGCAGATCTACTCTGTCCTATCAGGTCGTTATGATTCGGAATTGACTCAGTGGCAACGGGTTATTTCTGACTGTGGAGCCAAGGTTATTGTTTCACGTGTTTCTGAATAACTTGCCCATGACCCTCGGGTTGGCTGAAAGTGCCTGAAGCCAGGAGGGCTAACGGATCCCCATCACCAAGCCCAGGGGGTCTCAGAGAGGAGTCTTATTTCAGGAACAGAGATCACTTCTGAATAGCTTGAGCAAAAGAAACTTTGCTGGCAGGAAACGGAGCCCGAAGCATCCGCCGGAGGCTGGGGGACCAGGATTAGGAACCGCAGATCCCAGAGGTGCTCTGCAGGCTGGACTGCAAGACCCCCAGATGCTGTCCTGGCAGGAAGGGGTGGCCAGGAGCCCACTGCCCGCTGACCAACGCCAGCTCTTCCTCCTGTCCTCAGGCTGGTAGCTTAGGCCCACGGCCCAGGTGAGCAGTGTCCAGCCAGCTGAGGCGCGCCTCCCCTGGGGGAGGAGCAGACACTGAGGCCCTTTGGCTACCAGCTTTCCCGGTGCCAAAAGCCACCAAGCAAAGAAATTATCTTACACCGGAGGGGTTCCAAGCGATGCTTAGGGTCCTAAGAGGCAGGGGCAGTCATTTGGGACAGACAGGACAGGGCAGATGTCCACTGCTTAGGCCATGCAACTGAAGCATTGCAAAGGGACTGCTCAAATCCTCGCCCTGCTATGCCGCTGACTTGAACCGAATCAAGACCCCTCATGAGTAGTTTATACCTCACTCGGCGTGTTCTGGACAGCCTTCCTTCATCAAGCGCACTTGGTGTCATGGATTGAATGATGTCCTTCAAAAAACATGTGGGGCATGATTCCCAGTGTTGTATAATTGTGTACCATTTTGTAATCTGATGTGATTTCCTTATGTGTTGTAAACTCTATCACTATGATGAGGTTATACTGATGAGGTCTACCAGATTGGATAGCGTCTTAAATCAATCTCTTTTGAGATGTAAAAAAGAGAAGAGAGCACAGACACATGGGAACCTCATACCACCAAGAAAGCAGTGCCAGCAGCAGAGCGGGTCCTTTGGACCTGAGGTTCCTGCACTGAGATGCTCCCAGTCCAAAGGAAGACTGACGCATCATAAGGACCTTCCTCCAGAGCTGATAGAGACAGAAAGCCTTCCCTTGGAGCTGATGCCTTGAATTTGGACTTGTAGCCTACTAGACTGTGGGAGAATAAATTTCTCTGTGTTAAAAGCCGTCCACTTGTGGTATTTCTGTTATAGCAGCACTAGATGACTAAGACACTTGGAGACCGAATCTCTATGGAAGAAATAATTACAGCAAAACAACTTCCAAATTAAACATTTATCCAGCATCACAGGCCACCAAATCCCTTACATTTTCTGAGTTCTGCAGAATCTCCCTTAAGCCAGTTCACAGCTGATCAACTTCATCACATCAAATGAGCTGAAGACTGTCAAAGTGCTTTGAAGACCAAGCCCCTGAACGGATAGGTAATTGCCAGTCCTCCTGGTTTCGGTTTTACCACCCCCCGCCCAAAGCTCCGTGCTCTGGCCACCCAGGACGAGCCAAATGAGGCAGAAGGTTCATGGGTCTGGGTCCACGGCCTGCCCACGACGCAGGTCCTGACCCAGCCAGAAGCCACATTTCACAGTCTTGCATCCTGGTTCGGGGTTGATGGTTCCTTGACATTTTGTTGTTGTTGCTTTTTTAAAAAATTATTATTTGTGTTTTTGGTCCCTGGGTTGTAAATTAGGGTTTATTTGCAAGAAGTTACTATCAATTAAAGTGAACAAATAAACAGATGGGAGTCCCAACTGTGGGAGCAAGAAGCCCAGAGCTGAGAGTCCGCTCATGCGGGGCCACACTCCCGTCACCAAGCTCTAGCGTGACTCTCAGGGACGGGCTGGATCAGGCCCTGGGGGGGTGGTCGGGTCTGCCCACCTCACCTGCCCTGGTCATTGCCAACGGCCGTGGTCCAGTGATAGGGCGTTCTGAGAGGGGACATACCGTCCACCATAGAGCCACCCCGTTCTCTGCCCTGACCCGGGAGCTGAGCGCCGAGCAGAATACAGACAAACAAGTCAGCCTCTATTATGCTCGGCCATGGCCCCACCTGCACCTTCCGTGCTCAGCAGAAGGGCCACAAGGGTGGTTTGTCGTTTTCCAGACAGCAGCAGCTTCCGGTCTACCACACAAGAGATAGTACACGTTCGCTGTTACCTTCCCAGGGCCTCACTGGAAGGCTGGTAACCAGGGCTCAGGGGGAAACGTTTAATGTTCATTTACGGTGACCCTTCGGGATCTAGGGAGGCTCTTCCTGCATTACGGGGTGGGTGTCCGACAGTGAGACGCCAAAGCGATGGGGGTGGGAACGGGACAGGCCAAGGACGCCCCAGACAGCCCCCCACTGGGTCTAATCATCCCCCACTGTGGAGGTCCTCTCCTCCCAGCCAGGCACTGTGTCCCCAAGGTCCCCACATGCACACCTGCCCTCCAAAGACTCTGGAAACCCAGTGTCACCAGCAGCCTCAAGTAGGGACATGGGAAGGACAGGTGGACTGAGGCTGGCTGGCTCTCGGGGGCTAAGGCAGCAAATCTTAGGGCTGTGGCCCTGGGACGGGGCCCGGGAAAGGCTGGGGGAGGACAAGCACCTCTGCCACCCCTTCCAGGTGGGGGGTGGGCAGGTGCAGTGTAGGGGGCCGGGGACACCTGTGGTGGGATGTGTGATGGCAGGGTGTCTCTGAGAGCTGTTCCTAGGGGGGATGGTTATCTCCCGTGTCAGAACCTGGCAAGCCCTGTACACACTTCCGCTCTAACACACCTGGAGGGCCGACCTGGGGAGACTTCCTCTCTCAGGCCCATGGCTCCATCCCTATGATTCCTGCAGAGGCTGAGGACACGCCTGGAAGGGGCTCGGCTAATGGTGCCCCCAACCCCAGTCTCCAGGGCAGTAGAGCTGCAGAGCACTGGGCTTGCCTGCCCAGGAAAGAGGCCTCTGAGGGGCATTTGTCTATTTTGGTGATTAAAGAGTGTACTGGAGGTCTTAGAGTCCCTGGGGATACAAGCGGTGAACGCACTTGGCTGCTAACCAAAAGTTTGGCAGTTTGAACCCATCCACCTAGAAAGAAAGGCCTGGCAATCTACTTCTGAAAAATCAGCCACTGAAACCCCCTCAGAGCACAGTTATACTCTGACACATACGGGGTCACCGTAAGTTGGAATCAATGCTGCGGCTACTGGTTTGGCTTGCTTTTGGTATTTGGAGGTCTTAGATGGAATAGTACCTAGTATTTGCTACCACTTGCACTTTCGAAAATGATCTCCTTGGATTTGATTTCTTCCCTCGTCACAAGGGTTGTGTTATAAAAATAATTTGCATGTTTACATGTTTAACAGTCAGCATTTTTTCCTATCACCAATACCCGTTCTGCATATCTGCTACCGCTGCCCAGCTCCCGCTGGTTGTAACCCTTACCTGGTGCTGGGCACTGCTGCCTACCTTGCCCGTGTGGTTCCCTGTGGTTCAGTTCATCATGGAAGAAAGGCCTGGTGATCCACTTCCATAAAGATTACAACCAACAGAATTCTATGGGGCACAGTTCTCTGTAACACATGGGGTCACTATGATTCAGAATCTACTCCACTGCAATGGTTTTTGGTTTTGTTTTTTTTTTTTTTTAGTTTAAGGAGCCTTTGAGTCAGTCCCAGCTCACGGCTAGGCCACCTGCATGCCGCTCACCCATGCTATTTTTTTTCTAACTTTGCACAAGGCTGTCAATCCCCCCACTCGTGACATCCCCTCCCTGTCATTTAAGGAGTATGGAATCCTGCCAGGCTGCTGCTTGCCTTGGTAGAATGTCGAGAGCTCAGGCCTTCATAGCATATAATGGAGCACGCCCACCCACGGCAATAAAACAGCGACTGCAGAGGCGCTGATCCACGCCAGACAGGATTGCTTTAGCAGGCGGGGCGAGGGGAGGGGGGCTGGGTGAGGGGACAATGCGCTCGAACAAAGCTGGGAATTAAGGAACAAGAGCTTGCTCTGAGCACACGGTGCCTGACCTCCCCTGGCTTTCTTCGGAGATGGCTTCATCTGCCTGAACCTGTTGAACAAATTCAGAGATGAGACGAGACCCATGATTGTGTGACCAGGCCGTGTTACATCCCAGGGGCCTTTCTCCAGGGCTCTGAGCAGGTCTGCCATGGGCAGACACACCAGGGCCCACACTGGCGGCCAGCCATGGGCTGACCCGTTCGGCCGGCACGCTCTGGGATTGCCAGAGAGCTGATTGACTGGAGGGCGCTTACACCTTAGCCTACACGTGTGTGTGGACAACCAGCACACAGCTGTGCTTTAAAACGCAACCAGGCTCTATCTTACTTTTCAAAGAATTTTCCTCTAAAAAGGACTTGGTCGTTTGGGAAAGAAGGAAGTCGACATCCGGCAGGTTTGGCAGAAGTTGGCCAACGACGCTGGCAAAGTGGCCACAGGGTCACAAGGAAGCCATTGGTGGGCTGGTTTTGAGTTTGGCTTATGTTGGTGGTGGGTGCCAGGCAGCCTGAGCTAGAACGGGGGCAGGGTGCTCAAACAAGCACCTTTCCCTTCTCTCATTTGCGCCCCGATTTCTTGCTCATGCGTCCCAGCCGCGGACACAGGCACCGAGGCGCAGGTGTTTTAACTTCAGTTCTTCTTCAGCAGAAGCAGGTGTTTGTCCCTGTGGTTGAATGTGACGTTTCGCTCCGATTCCAAGTGGTGATCCTGGCTCTGCTTCCATCTTAACTGGGTGTAAGATCACAGCCTGACCCACCACGAGGTCAGGAGCCTTGAAGAGGGCAAGGACCGAGAGGAGATGCAGTGGAGGTAGAGGCCACCTTGCAAGCCCGCCCTCAGGTCGCCGCGGAACAAGGACGATGCACTTGACGTTCACTTGTCTTCACTGAGCACAGCCGTGGACTAAGAGTCCTCAGAACCCTGACCCAGGCGCCAGCGCTGTGTTCCATCGGGGGCAGCAGTGCCTGGGCCGGGCTGTCCAGCCAGCGCTCCACAGGGTCACAGAGCGTCTCTAGTGGCTCCCGCAGACGTCTGCGGCCATCCACAGGGCACACCATGTGGTTTCCGAGGTGAGGGGCTTCCTCTGGGAAGTGGAAGGATGCCATATAACCTCCCGGGGGGCGTGGTCTGGGCCGAGAGCCTCCTCTCAAACACAACCGGGTTGGTGGGACAGGGGCAGAGTGGGGCTTGCAGATGACCTGGGTTTTCCCTGCTCCCCAGCTGAACACACTCAAAAGGAGGGTCCTTGGGCAGTGGGCGGAGTAGTTGGCAGACCCCCTCGGGAGTGTCACTGCGCAAGCCGCGTGCCTCCATGCGGAGCGATGCACAGGTGGGCGCGCACACAGGCAGGTCCAGCCGGGGGGCAGTGCAGCATGGATGTGCGAGACCCCACACCGATGCTGCACATGGGGACCTCAGAACACGGGTCAGGACCCCGAGAGCCAGGGAGGGAAACTCACAAGGGCCTTGGGGCGGCAGGCGGCGGAGGGGGGCGTGGGGATCCACGCTCTCCACGTGGAGGAGATGGCGGCGCCCCAGTTGGTGAGAGGACCCAGGGACGGTGAGAGGAGAGGGATGGGCAACACCACTGGGGACCATGTCAGATATGGGGGACAGGTCCACTGCCGTGCGACAGCTCTCATATTTAAAGTTTTATTATTAAGCTATTAAATGCTTTACCAAAAAAACACAGGCGCATAAAGATCATAGAGAAAACTTTCTCCGGTTTTACCCCATCTCAACCCTCGGGCATGTAGGCACCGGTGGTTCGGTGGTGGGACTCTCACCTTCCGTGCAGGAGACCCGGATCCCGTTACCAGCCGGCGAGCCACGGACACAGCTACCCCCAACGAACCACGTACACAGCTACCCCCGTCTGTCGGTGGAGGCTTGCGAGTTGCTGTGATGCTGAGCAGGTTTCAGTGGCGCTTCCAGATTGAGGTGGACTAGGAAGAAAGGCCTGGTGCTCTACCTCTGATTTCAGCCAGTGAAAACTCTGTGGATCACAGTGGTCCAGTTCATATCCTATCATGGGGATGGCGCAGGACCGGGCAGTGTTTCATTCTGTGTAAACTTCCGTTACAAATAAGGTCACTGTGAGTCGGGACAACTCAAAGGCAGCGAACATAGTACCTTCAGCTTGTTGAAGGTGTCAACGCTGAGCGGGTAATAGAGGCCCCTCGCCCTGCTCCCCTCCCTAGAGGCACCCGCTGTCCTGAATTGGCCTTTCATCCCCCGCGTGGCTGTATACTTGTGTCCCATCAGGCCTGCTGCCTCTGGGGCATGTCGAGTCCTGCGCGAGGGTGCCCACCCTGGGGGATGACCAGGAGCATGGAGCCTGCACCTCAAAGTCCTGCACCCTGTGTTTTGCCGGGGGAAAAGTGGCTTTCTTCAAATTTGTCTGCCTGGGATGCTGCCTTGCTCCAACCAGCACAATGTATGTGTGTCATACGTGTCCGGGGTGCTTGTGATGTGCGTATAAGGCCACAAACGGTCTGCAGGCTTTCAGATTGCATACAGGCATTGTGCCTACTCTCTGCAGCCTGCTGTGTTGCTCCACATTCTGTGGTGGTTTCTCCTCGTCGATGTTCGCGGCTCAGCTGGCTTTACCTTACCAGCTGCTCGGTATTCACAGCTCCGTGATTTAGTCCGTTTTCCTGTTCACGGAAATTCACGGATTTTCGGTTTTTCACTATCAAAAGCGGTGCAGCAACACGCGTCCTGACACGTGTCCCCATGCACACCCCTGGCCGTTTCTAATGAGTGTTTGCTCAGGAATAGAATTAGGGGCCATCTTCAACTGCACTAACGAACTAAGCAGTTGCTGCTGAGCTGACCCTGAATCGACCCCATGTGTGGCAGAGTAGAGCTGTGCTCCACAGGGTTCTCAATGCCTGATTTTTTGGAAGTAGATCACCAAGCCTTTCTTCTGAGGCACCTCTGGGGGGACTCGAACTGCTAACCTTTTAGCTAGCAGCCAAGCATCATTGCCTGTTTACGCCACACAGGGACTTCCCAACTTCACTAGTGTCATGGCTTGAATTATGTCCGCCCCAAAATATGTGTATCAGTCTGGCTGGGCCATGATTCCCAGCATTGTGTGATTTTCCTATATGTTGTGAATCCTGCCTCTATGATGTTAATGAGGGAGGGTGGGTGGCGGCAGTTGTGTTAGTAAGGCAGGACTCAGTCTACAAGACTGGATTGTGTCCTGAAGCAATCTCTTGAGATATAAAAGAGAGAAGTGAGGAGAGAGACAGGGGGACCTCATACCATCAAGAAAGCAGCGTCGGGAGCATAGCATGTCCTTTGGACCCAGGGTCCCCGCGCAGAGAAGCTCCTAGTCTGGGGGAAGATTGATGAGAAGGCCGACAGAGAGAGAAAGCCTTCCCCTGGAGCTGACGCCCTGAATTTGGACTTTTAGCCCACTTTACTGTGAGGAAATAAATTTCTCTTTGTTAAAGCCATCCACTTGTGGGATTTCTGTTATTGGAGCACCAGATGACTAAGACAACCAGTTTTCACTAAATTGCTCTAAAACGTGGCAGAATAACCTACCCACCTTCATGCATGCTACACCACATTCTCACCAGGTTCTGATCCACTAAATCCTGTGCACACCTAATGACTCCGTTTCATTTCAGTAGCGTAACTCGGGAGGCTGAGAAACGCCTTGCCTGTTTTTGGCTGCTCATGGATTTTGTCTGTGAGCTACCTGGTTATTTGTCTGTCAGGTCTTGCCTTTTTCTCATTGCTGCGTAGACCTCCGTTTACCTCAGACACTGATTATATGCATTGCAAATACCTTCTCCATCCACGCCTGTACCTGCCTTTTGCTCGTGGTATCTTCTGTTCTCGAAAATTGAAAGCTTTGGTGTTAGCAAATATGTCGGTTGTTTCTTTTATGATTTTGTGTTGTGTGCCTTGTTTAAGAAAACTTTTCCTGTCCAAGGTGCACTCCTAGATATTCTTGTAGAGTCTTTAAAAGCCTGTTTCTTTCACATCTTTGTTTGTGACACATAGAAACGGTTTAAAATCATTTGTGAGCCCAGCTATGTTTCTGCGGCTTCCATTTTCTGCATTTCATGTGTCCATGATCTGCGTTTGCAGTTGATGAAGTGCATCGGAGCATGCAATCGCTGTGCTGTGTTCAGAAGGCAGTTCTGGCTCTTGGAGGCTTCATACTGGACAGAAAAGAGCTAGCGGGGCGGGGGAACCAGGACTCAGGCCGTAAAACCAAGGGAAAGTTTGCCTGACCTCTGTTCTCGTTCCGAAGATCAATACAAGCATTTTGGAATCTGCCAAAGTGGCACATTTCACTTGCATGTTCTATGGGAATTTGTGTTCAGCTCTCTGGCTCCCTTGATAAAATCGCCTTGGCCTTTGTTTTGCTGGGGAGCGGGGGCTTCACCATGGCACAAGGGTCACGGTCCCCCTCCCCTACCAGTCTTCAGCTGCCCGTCCAAAGTCAAGCTCCTAGGACACCAGGCAGGGTGGAGCGAGCCCCAGCAGAGGGCCCCTTCCTCCTGGCCACTTGTCTCTGCAGCTCCTGAAACATGCACACTTGCCTGTTCTCCATCCTCCGCTGCTGTGGTCACTCCATGTCCCATGCTCACACACGTGCTTATTCCCTGGCTGAATGGGGTCTCTGAGCATCGGCCCTAAGGGTGTCACCTGGCTCTGTGCTTGTCTGCGGGAGTGACCCCATTGCTACCACGGCAGACCAGGGGGCTAGGTCTGCAGGTGCCCCAGCCCCTCCCAGACACACCCTTCGCTCATCTGCTGTATAGTTTCCCTAAAATCCTCCCCCTCAAAATGCACGGGTTCCGTTGGTTCAGAAGCCTTGTCTATCACAGGTGAGCTCATTGCACAGACAATGAGGACAGACAGCAACACGCCTGTGACTCAATAGTGACCTTGTCTTCACAGGTGAAGTTAGGTGCTGAGGCCAACAAGCAGCCACGGCCCTGGTTCCAGCCACTCCGGGCACTTCGGTCCATGTTCCATGCTTAAGACCAAAGCCTTCAGTCCTAGGTGTGAGAGGTCGTGGAGTACTCTGGTCTGATCTAACGTCCTTCCATCAGGGACACCCCCTCCCCATTCCGGGATGTCCCCTTCCCAGGGATGTCCTCCCTAGTCTCCTCCTAACATCCCGTTCCCTCATCTAAGACGCTGCCCCTTCCCTCCTTACACTCTCCTGATGAACTACCATCGCCTATCACGCCATGATTGTTGGTTATTTATCCTGCTCTAACCTGTCTCCCCGATGGAAAGTGAACTTCGTGAAGGCAGCTGCTGTTGTCTGTCCTTGTCTGGCTGGCTGTGCTCTGTCTCCCGCAGCAAGGACGAGCCTGGCACATACTAGAGGACGTTTGACAGGTATGGGATGAGAGCTCGAATGTGGTTCTGGACTCCAGACATGACCCCAATCTGCCCAAGGGGGCAACTGGGTGGAGTTCTTCCTGGAGGTTTCCAATCAGCAGGTGGAGGGGAATCTCCCTCTCTGCTTCCGATCACCATCCATAAGGATATAGAGTTGGGGCCGCCAGCAATCATCTTTCCCACTACACAGAGGATACATATCTGTAGCCGAAGAGTCCAAAGGCAGCCTAGGAAAAGAGGCCAAGCTGAGGGATAAAGAACAGCAGGGAGGAAGAAAGGTACAGTCAGATTTAGGGCCAATGCCCAAAGTCTGTATCCAGAAGCCCAGCAGGGAATGGGGGACTCTCTCCCATGCCTGTCCCAACAGAATTCAGCTGAAAGGACCGTCAGCCAAGTCACGGGTGATGAGACAAACATCCACAGTGTTTGACGGTCACAGACCATCCTCAGCCTTATGACTGGCCAAACTCCAGACCAAAAGATCCCTCCTCTGATCTCTGTGTCCAGTGATAATCTTGGCCAAGGCCAGTGGACATCCTGGAGTTGACTGAGGCCCAAGGACTTAATTGGCCCCACTGGATGAGGGAGGCTGTGTGAAGAAAGGCCGGGGCGGGTACCTGGATAGTAGGGGTGCACAGTGGATCCACACTTGCCTGATGGACGGCGAATGGGCCGAGAACAGTTCTTCTTCCTTTGTTTTTTTAATTTTGTTGTGGTGAAAATACACATAACAAAATACACGCCATCTCAACAATTTCTGCATGTACAGTCCAGTGACATTGATTACATTCTTCAGGTTGGGCAACCATCCTCACTATCCTTTTCCAAATCATTCCACCACCGTTAACAGAAACTCAGTGCCTCCTAAGCAAAAGTTCCCCCTCCCGCCTCCCTCCCACCCCTGCTCACCACCAATCGTTTCTGGGCTCTGTACACTTGCATGTTTCACTTGTCCTTTTGCAGCTGACTTGTCTGGCTCCGAGTCATGTTGTCAGGGTGCATCCGTGTTGGAGCATGCATCAAACGGTTGTTTCTCTTCATGGCTGAGTGAGCCTCCATTGCGTGGATGGACCACATGGTGTTGATCTATCATCTGTTCGTGGACATTTCTGTTGTTTCCACAGACGAGCGCTTTTCTATTTTGAGCCACACTTCAATTTTGCGTGCG
>NW_004443967.1:20285800-20337148 GCF_000243295.1 Trichechus manatus latirostris
ACACACACTCTCACACACACACACACATCCACTCTCTCTTCTCTTTCTCTGTCTCTCTCTCACACACACACACTCTCTCTCACACACACACACTCTCTCACACACACACACTCTCACACACACACTCTCTCACACACACACTCTCTCACACACACACTCTCACACACACTCTCACACACACACTCACACACACACACACTCTCTCTCTCACACACACACACCCACTCTCTCTTCTCTTTCTCTGTCTCTCTCTCACACACACACACACTCTGTCTTTTTCTCTCAGTCTCTCACACACACACTCACTCACACACACACACACACACACACAATCTCCATGACAATGAGAGCAGATGTTCTCAGCGCTCTCCTTCACCCTGTCAGCACGCTCAGGTCGGCATGCTCGGGTCGGCATGCTCAGGCGGGTGAGGGCAGCTGAGTGTCTTCTGACAACCGATCTGTACTTCTGCATTAATCGCGACCACAGAAGAGAAGTCACTGGGTCAGGGGAGGACAGAGCGTCTGGAGAGCCAGCCTGTGGCAGGCCCATGGTCGGGTGAGGGGCTCGTGCTCTCACCAGTTGATCAGGACCAAGGAAAGGCCTGTCCGAGTCCCTCCTGGTGACTCAGGCCCTGTGGTGCTGGGCAGCCTGTCCGTGTCCAGCCCAGGCATGACTTCTCCTTGGAGAAAGCACGTGGCCCCGCATTCTGATTATAGCTTATCCCAGGCCAGGCCGTGTAATGAACCTGTGACAGACTCAGCCACAGCCCCTGAAACGCAGGGGACAGGTCATTCGCCCTTCCTTTGACACCTCATTAGAGAGCGAGAACGCTTGTTTGGGCTGGGTCCTGGGTGACAAGCACATGACTCCCAGCACCCAGCACTGGAGGCACCCGGTACTGGAGGAGAACCAGGTTGGATGTGTACAGAGCAAGAAGCTGGGGAAATTTCCCCAACCAGCAGATGAGTAAACCACTAAGAGGAGAATTCAGCTGTCATTAACACCGAGCCCACAGGGAAGTTCTGTCTAGTCAGGCTTATACTCAATAACACGGAATATACAGTTAAACGGGGGAAATATGTACCTACAAAATGAGTTGTGATTGAAATTGCCTGCAGTAGAATTTTTCAAAGCTCCCATTCTACAGGACACACAATAGTAGCACTACAAACTCCACGTGTAAAATCTCACACGTCATCATTCCAGTGTGCCCCTGTCTCACATAAACCCACGAGAAGATACTGAAATTCTCTGCTTACTTGACACGAACTATTTGCGTCAATGAAGATAATGTAACACTCACACTACATCACATGACACAAGTCTGTCCGTGAGAAACTGGGTAACAAGGGCTGACCCCTCAAAGACCACTGAAGCTTAGTCACTGCGGAAGGCGTTACATGTCCTGAGCATCATCCTCCTGGAGCCCTGGTGGTGCAGTTAATAGTTCAGCTGCTAACCAAAAGGTCTGTAGTTCGAATCCACCAGCCGCTCGTTGGAAACACGATGGGGCAGCTCTCCTTTGTCCTATAGGGTTGTTATGAGTCAGAATCAACTCCACGGCAATGGGTTTTGGATCATTCCCACGTGTTAGAAAAAACTGAAGAAGATTTTCTATACTTGACAACCGTCCTAAAAATGTACATGGCATCGCCAACCAGTTGGGAAGCTGAAAGAAACTTTTCTAAACTATCAATTTAAAAATGCTTCGATATGCCATGGTGGCACAGGGGTTAAGCGTTTGGCTGCTCAACCAAAAGGTCAGCAGTTCGAGTCCACCAGCTGCCCTTGGAAATCCTATGGGACAGTTCTACTCTGTCCTGTAGGGTGGCTATGAGTCGGAATCGACTCAACCACAAGGGGCTTGATGTTGGTTTTCAATATGCCATGCTAGAGTAAAGTCTGGCTCATTTTTCCATTCTGCATAGAAAATGACATTACAAAGTCATGTCAAATGAAGAAGCATTGAAGACTACACAGCCAAAAATGCAGTAAAAATAAAAGAATTATAGAGGGGTGTCAGACAGCTGATGCATAGATAGTGCTATTTTGGGGGCCTTGTGATGTTTGTGGTATGTGTCCTTGTTTTTAGATTTGTAATTTGTTGTGATTTCTTTTGTCATTATCAAAATGCACCTTTGTATCTAACTTATGGTTGTAATTTTATAGTCTTTCTTTTTAGAATTGTTTCTCCTTTCTCCTTTTTTTTTCCGGTCCAGCAGTGTCTGGCAGGTGACGTGATAGCCCAGGAAGGACACAGCTTTTCCAGGCAAGTAAAAGGGAAGGACATATGGCTCAGATCAAGTCATGTGCTGTTGGGTCCAGACACGAGGATTGGGTAGACCATCAAACAGCAGAGGGGCTGAGGGCTGCTGGACAGCATTCAGTACAAAGGCATGATGGGAACACAGATCTAGAGTGATGGGATGGGATAGTGCAGCAAGCTAAGGGCTTATTTTAGGTTAAGATTTCAGACGTAAGATGTAAAAATGGTGTGGAGGTGGTGTCTGACCTCCTCTAACTTCACAAAGGAGAAGGAGAATCAAGATCAACAGCTCAAGGCTGATTCCTATGAGCGGGGGTCAGATGTATCTCCTCTCTCCACCATCTTTACCAATTCTGATACCAACTGTCCCTCCCACAGCACTCTACTTCTCTACTGGGTTTGATAATTCATTGCAATGGTCAGATAGAACTCACAGACCATACTCACGATTATAGAGTTTATTAGGGAAGTAACAGGTTACGATTCAGGCCCAAGAGCACTCAAGGATACAGTTCTTCCATCAGGACAGCCTCTCCCCAGTTGTGCTTGCAGACACACCTCTCCCTGGCCCTCGGTCTCTGCCTAAAGGCACTCAGCTTTCTCTCTCCATGGGCCGGGAAGCCCACCGAGCTGTCCTGGTCTGGCTTAAGTCTCCCCTGCTGGTCTCTCCTGTCACCGTTTCTCTGCCACTGCTTCTCAGCGTCTTCAGGGTTACAGCTCACTCAGTCTCCTGCTTCCAGGAGCTTCTCGGTGCAGGGATCCCCGGTCCAAAGGACATGCTGGCTTCTGGCTGTTTTTCCTTGGTGGAGGTGGGCTTTTCTACTCTTTCTCATGTCTAGGGTGGCTTATTTCAAGCCCAGGGGAATGGCAAAACTGACCAGTCCCCTTGGAGGGCTACAGTTACCCTATCTGCACAGTCCTACCTGATCACCTGGGTGGGAGTTACAAGACCAAGGTGAGAAAAGCCACACAAAAGCGATCCCTCAAGCCGCACCAGTGTTCTAAGCTGAAACTGAGCTGCAGGAGACTAGAATGCAGAGGCGGTAAACTGAAGATGGGACCAGGAACTACGGGTGAGACACCTGGGTGGCCCATTCACAGGGACATGAGTCACTCTGGGTAAAGGTCAAAACTATGGCCAAGAAGAAGCACATTGGCCAAATGTCAAGGTCTCCTAGGTGAACAGGAACATGGTGGACAGCAGATGAGGAACGTGGAGCTTTTCACAAGGGAATGTAGAATTCAAAGGAGAAGCACAATTCCTGTTATTCTCCTTGTTTGTGAGAGAAGGCGGAGGATAATCTGGAAGTAGCAATATTCTCTTTTCTTCTTTGACCTCAGAGGAGCAGTGAAGGATCATGGGAGGCACTTTTGATGCCCAAGTCACATCCTCTTGTCCCTCTTCCAATTTCATCCACAGCAGTGGTGGCAATGCCTCAAGTATGCAGAGAGATTCTAACACACCCCAAGTCAAGAGCTGCTCAGGCCATGCCCTACAACACCCTCAGAGAACCAAGGTCATCTAGAACTTTGGACCCGGAGCTGCAGATTCTGAATCCTCAGCAGAACAGGAGGCATGGGGTGCACTCCAAAGTCCAGAGCCGGTCTGCTGGCTGCTTTCAATGTATGCACAGGGACCAGCACTTTAGGTCTGGCCCATTCATCAGTAAAGGTCAGAAGCCAAGTGTTCCCAAACACACTGTGGACATGGTGATGACCTTTGCAGTACATAGCAAAGGCTGTAATAGCTGTTTCCACAGCCTCCCTGCCTCCACTGTTAAAGGGTGATTTCTCCTCTGCAAGAGTTTGCTTTCTGTCTGCTCTATTGGAAAAACTGCCTCTCTGCTCACGGAAGTAGTGAAAAGTGCAGCCCGCCTGCAGTCAGGGCTGTGATCCCCTTAGCATCACAAACACATTAATGAGCCACCTCCTCCTCTCCCTGGCTGCCCCCCACCGAGTTAATCTGCAGGGCTGTCAATAGGAGGGGCAATGGGCCCAGGGGACACAGAGGAAATGATGATTGGTGCCATGGCAATATTTTTCAATTACTCATTCCTTGTTCTTGGATAACTTAGTCGACAGAGGACCCTGTGGGTGCTGCCCTGTGCTGTCTGGCCGCCTGCTCTCTGCTCTTCTCTAGGTTCTTCTTCCGAACCCCCTCCCAGTCTGATTCTTCTGAAGCAGCACTTTGTTGGACAGTAGAAATTGAACAGCAAAAATTCGTACAATAAAGTACAATTGTATTTGTGAAGCAATCATGCAAACCATATATATACACGTGCCATCCTCACAATCATTGCTATGCTTGAGCCCATTGTTGCAGCCACTGTGTCAATCCATCTCCTCAAGGGTCTTCCTCTCTTTTGCTGACCCTCTATTTACCAAGCATGATGTCCTTCTCCATGGACTGGTCCCTCCTGATAACAGGTTCTACATATATTTTTTTTTTTTTCAAACAACCATAATGAAAAAAAAAAAAGAGAAACAGGTTAAATCAATTTTAATAATATTTTATTTAACCCAATATAGTCAAAATATTATCATTACAACATGTAATCAATATAAAAATGATTGATGAGATATTTATATCCTTCTCCTTTCCTATTTATTTCACACTTAGAGCATATCTCTGTTTGGACTGCCCATTGCAAGTGCTCGGGAACCACACACCTCTAAGACGTCACTCATCACAGTCTCTGCTCAGGATCTGCAAGGACTCATCATTGCTTCCTCAGTGATTAATATGGTGGGTTTGGTCAGACCATCTGGGATCAGATCCTGCCCCACCTCCTCATAAATGGGTGACCGTGGGAAGGGTGTTTCTGTTAAAACAAAAGTATATTAAGCCAACAGTAGAAATTGATTGAAATTAATTTAATATACAATTTGTAAATCGGGGTAACATTTCGGCTAGAGAGTCAAGCATGTTCTGAAGATGAGAGAACACCTAAAGACTCTTATACTCCACCTTATGTTATTGGCATTGCCATGGAAAGGGGCTAGAACCAAACAAAAAACAAAAAACAAAGCAAAACCCAAAACCATTGTCATCGAGTCGATTCCGATTCATAGTGACATTATAGGATGGAGTAGAACTTTCTCATAGAGTTTCCAAGGAGAGCGTCTGGTGGATTCGAACTGCCGTCCTTTTGGTTAGCAGCCGTAGCACTTAACCACTATACCACCAGGGTTGGAACTGATAAACCATCTGTGGTAGGAAGAATTCTGTACAGCATTGTCTTGAAGATCAGTTAAACTAATTACTGATTTACCAGTCTGAACTTTGGAGTCTCTGTTTTCCAAAGAGTACTGAATTCCTCAAAAGAGCACAATGCCCAAGATAAAATATTTTTAACAGTTTATCTAGGCCATTGTTTCACTCAAACGTGACTTCTAGAAACCACTTTCTTCAAGACTCAAGGTCCAAAAGGACATTTAATGGGTAATGGCCTTATAGAGTTACCCCAGCTCCATGGACCTCACAAGTCTGGATTCCAGACGAATTAAAACTGTTCCTCTTTTCATATCTCCAAGCTTTGGTTTCCTCATGCATAGAGAGGATGGAACGCTAGTAGCTACTTCATGGCACTGGTGAGCCATAGTAAATGCTAGAGGGAGCGCTTTCAAAGCCCACTGGACAAGACCCCAAGGCTACTCTCCCATGATGTCCATGGTTTGTGGACATGTCTGGGAACTTCCTGAGGGTAGGGACTCCAGTACAGAACCCCACCAATTACTCCGTCTTCTATCCATCATCATGACCCTCCACCACTCCATCACTCCAGCCATCCTGTCCCTCATGGTGGGTCTCATTCTCCACCAACTTGATCATTGCCACCTCTGCCCTCCACCTACCCCACTTTCCTCTCACCAGCTCTTGTCTCCCCAGTCTTCCCACTGAGGAGCTCATTGTGACCTCAGGCCAAAAAGGTCTTTCCCTTCTTTGAGTTGCTCTGACACTGGTTAACTGAATCCCATCATCTTAAATTATCTTTTGACTTATTCTCTACGTGTTTTAAACATGGGCATCAATTACCAAAATGAGTGAGAGGTATGTGAGGGGTTGGTACATTTCATGTGTTCCAAGGATTCTTGTGGGCTCCATGTTATTCACTACTGAGTGATCATTGAGTGAATGGCATTCATGGGCTCAACATGGCAATGCTTATAAATACTTACTCTTCAGGAGAGATTGTCCTGAGATGTCACCTCGACCCAGGGCTCCACTGTCACTGAGCACATTGTATCCAAGCTGCTCCATTATCAGAGATAAAAATAACAACATGTTAGTTATTTACAACAGATAGAAAATTGATTTTTTTGTTCATTGCCATTTTGATTAAATCAAGAATTCTCAAGTTGATATGGGATATAAAAAACCAAAAGAGGCATCTGACCTAAAAAAAAAAAAAGGCTGAACTAATGCTAGCGTTTAGAAGTTGAATATAACTTTTTAACACAGATTTGAAATTCTGTTGCTTAGAAATCAACCCTATTACCAAGATTTTGTGGTTAGGCTAAAACTGTAAATCTGTAACTAAACTTTACCAAACTCTTTGTGTTAAATCTTCCCAGAAGATTTTGTGCTGTGGGTGAGGTAATACTTAATAACCTGTTCCCAAGAGTATCCATTATGTTACTGCTTGTGACGAAAGTATCTGTCACGCCATTGTTTGGGACCAGTCGTGAGACTGTCCTCTGTGCACACACATCTTGTAACTATGTCTTCTGTAATCAATGTATGCTTTCATTTTACTTGGATCCACAATCAACGCCCATGGAAGCAGCAGTCAAGAAATTAAATAAAGTATTGCATTGGGAAAATCTGCTGTAAAGACCTCTTCAAAGTGTTAAAAAGCAAAGATGTCACTTTGAGGACTAAGATGCACCTGACCCAAGCCATGGTATTTTCAGTCACTTAATATGCATGCAAAAATTGGACAGTGAATAAGGAAAACTAAAGAAGAACTGACACCTTTGAATTATAGTATTGGTGAAGAATATTGACTATACCATGGACTGCCAGAAGGACAAACAAATTTGTCTTGGAAGAAGTACAGTCAGAATGCTCCTTAGAAGCAAGGGTGGTGAGAATTTGTCTTATGTACTTTGGACTTGTTATATCAGGAGGGACCAGTACCTGGAGAAGGACATATTCTTGGTAAAGTAGAGGGTCATCGAAAAGGAGGAAAACCCTCGACAAGATGGATTGACACAGTGGCTACAATAATGGGTCAATCATAACAATGATTGTGAAGATGGCGCAGGACCCGGCAATGTTTCTGTTGTAAATGGGGTCGCTACGAGTCAGAACTGACCTGATGGCACCTAACAACAACAACAGTTGTATTAGCTTAGCCAATAATGTTAAAGGTCATGCTTTTCCTTGTTCGGCCTTTGACTGACCTCAATCACCGTAAAGGAATCAGAAACATTGTATTTGTAGTTCCTCATTCAGCGGTGTAACTACAAGTGGTTCGTACCCCTCCCTTTGGGATTCCTGAGCTTCTGACCCTGAGGTTCCTGGTTTCCTCATTTGAATGATATATGGGCTTCAATAAATCTCTTTGATTTTCTTTTAACAGAGTTGAAAAGTTTTTTTCTCTACCACAAAGTTCTCAGTTCTCCCTCAACTTATCAAACACAAGTTATACACACACATACATGTTTTGTATGTGTTAACAACAGTGTTCCTGAAGTCCTTGGGAGAGAATAGTCCCCGCAGTGCAATAGAAGGAGATAGTGTTACACCTATGCAGCTGAGAGTAAGGAAAGGGCTGGCATTCACACATACCTGTTACCTTTGAGTGGATTACAACTCATAGCAAGGCTACAGCACAGAGTAGAACTGCCCCATAGGGTTTCCAAGGATTTGAACTGCCGACCTTCTGGTTAGCAGCCACTCTCTTAACCACTGCGCCATCAAGGCTTTGCATTCACACATACCTATGTTTAAAACACCAAAATAGAATTTGATATATGTTTTTGAACCAAAAGATTGTATTTTTTTCCAAGTGATTTAAATCAATAGCTATCTATTAAGCATCATAACTACAGGTAAATCAGATCACATTACCATAAATTAATAAGTAAGGTTATGAGTCACATGATCTCATTTACTATTTTTATTTCACAGTGACCACATCACAATAAGAAACGCAAAAGAAGAGAGAACTTGTCCAGAAAGACTGCATATTCTTTTTTATCCCCCAGACTTATTGCAGTTTAGAATCTTATTTTCTGTTAGGATGGAAAGTACAATAAAAAATACTCTGTGAGTTGGAGGCTTTCTGGCCAGGTAGGAAATTCCAAACTTTATGGCCCTTGATGATTATAATTAACATGTGAAATGTCTCTCAAGGTGCCTCCTGAACTTCCTTTATTTCTGTCTTAAGGCTTCAGTCAAACCATTCTGAGTGCTTTTAAAACACTAAGTTTTCCAGTTTCTGTGACAGCCTCTCTCTATTTACAACTTTTGCTTTTGAAGGAAAATAAATAAGCCACTTTCCTGAGGCTCCAGTTTACCTGAGTTCCGTTTGATAGGAAGTTTTTTCTTCCTGTATGAATTTCATTCAAAACAGGAAAATAGAGTTTCTTACTTGGAATTTTTACAAATTGCAATGTCAAGTAATCTCATTAATACAGATGTCATTTCCAAGAACGAATGCTAATGTACACAATGAGGTGAAATAGACTTTGCTATTGCTGAGTTTGTTATGGTCTCTGTAATCTTCAAGACCAGTGGTAGGAATGAAAGAAGACTGCTTTGCCACTGTTGGTGGCTGTCTTCAACATTCCTTTTAACATCATGGAGGTAAGCAAAGAAAGGAAAGTGCAGCACAGTGACAGTGCTCTTTGTGTTTACTGTGATCACTGAGTGTAATGGGAACCAAGAGGCACGGTGCCTTTGTCAAGGTTGTTGACAACTGACGCATTAAGCAGCTGTTAACTTCTGTTCACCTGCATAAGTTCACTGGAGAATAGGGAGCCTTTCAAACGAGTATTGCTCTTTCTGGAAAGACTGTAGTTTAACCAAAACTCAGATTCACCCCAAGGCAAATGTCTCATCTTAAGCATCCTTCCCAGGCCGTTCTTCCCATGCCAGGTAGTTGCTGATTGCCCTCAAGTTGACTCTGACTCATGGTGACCCCACGTGTGCAAAGTAGAAATGTGCTCCATAGGGTTTTCAAGGCTTTTGGAAGCAGGTAGCCTGGCCTGTCTTCTGAGGTGCTTCTGGGTTTGCAACTGCCAGTCTTTTGGCTAGTAGTCAAGTGTTCAATCGTTTATGCCACCCAGGGTCTTACAGGTGGGAAAGAATGACAAAATCCTGGGTCCTGAGAAGAAACAACAATTTGTGGCTTGGAGCAGAGGAAGGTAAGTGAAGCACTTTCTCTATGATGGTGCGGCCCTCCCAGAACTAGTGACGTTTCATCTAAGATTCCATAGTGGTCTCCCTTCATGAGATGAGTCTATTTGTATCTCCTGGTGCAGCCAGAGACACATCCATGTTACAACATCACTGTAAAATCCCCATGCGTTCTGTCCTCCTGCTTCTTGTTAAATTTCAAAAGATGTACATACCTTTGAAACTATGGAAAGTTTGTTGGCCAAAAGTAACTTCAACAACAGGAAAATTTTCAGTATTCAATACACAGAGAGAACACCTCCAGTGCCTGGCGACACACCTGGCTTTGTTGCTTTGATATTAAGGAAGCTCCATGCGCCATCATGCTTCCTCATGTTCGGTATCAGATTATCCCCACAGACTGCCAATAATCTGGAAAATATCTTGTCTACTACCACAGGATTTATCAAATTCATAAGAAACAGTCTTGAATTACTGCCTTTCAAGAGAATTCTGTCAAGGAATGAAAGGAGAATATAAGATTTTTCTCCCCAGAAATCCTTGTGGTTTCCAGAAACTATGCTCTTAAGTGCTCACTTGAACTTCATACACTAACTTTGCTTTAAAAGAAGAGATCGCTCTGGGAACAACTTGACCGGGAAGATGTAATTGATGGCTTGACTCACTGGGTGGACTCTGCTGACATGTGAGTGAGGTAAGCATTGTGATTAAAAGCCCTCCTGTCACCATGTTGAATGTGACTGAAGAGCTTTCTGTGGGAGAGAGGCTTGTCCTGCTTCTCCAAGTCCAGGGAACTGGCTGCCTCTAAGGTACCTCTGCATGCAAAAGTCCAGCAAATATTTCTCTTTAAAAAGAGATCTGGGACTTCAGCTCCTGGGAAGGTGGAATAGATGCACTTTTCTCTATTCATCCAACCAAATACAGCTATAAACCCAGGGCATTATATACATATTACAAACATAAGAAGATTCAGAAAATATAAGAAGGCAGACAGGCCAGGGACCTCAGGATCCAAGGAATGACACAGGGGTAGTTTCCTGGCTCTCTTTTTGCCTTACATGGCACAGACTTGGAACCAAAATAGACAGCAACACAAAAACTCCAGTAGGCTTAGAAAAAAGAGCCCAAACAAAAACCTGCTCTGTCTAGCAAAGGACCAGGAAGATCAGCCTAGTAAGACAGAAAACCTTTAGGTAGCAACAGCTCTAGTCTGGCCAAACTCCACAGAAAACACCCCACCCTACCCACATGGCAAGGCCAAGTCCAGTGGGGAGCCTAGACTTTCACCCTCACTCACCATATGAGGCACCTCAACCCCACAGTGGGATGGCTTCAGAGAAGACCGAGCAGGGAGCCAGGACATTTGTCCAGGTGCTGTGTTGGTGGAGATCATGACTGGACTTACCCCACCCCACTGCATGCAGCAATAAGGAGGCCCCTGTCCTACCCCTCTTCATGGGGGGGCTGGTATCAGAGGGTCTAGTGGACATTGAGGACTTTCACCCAGAGGTAACGAGCCACCCCCATCATTGGCTCCTGTGTTGCCAGTGGAGGCCCATGTGGGACAGTATAAGGTCCTACAACCCTTCCCAGTCATGGAGATTTCAGTGGAGGCCCAATGGGGAGCCAGAGTTCCACCCTCACCCAAGCAGTAACGAGGACGTCCCCAGCCATTTCATGTATCAGTGGAGCCTGAGTGGGCTTACCGTCACCTAACAGTGACAAAACGCCCCCACTCACCCTTGGCTGGAAGAAACCAGCCAAAACAGAAAGTTGAAATAAAATCCAGAATCTCATAACGTAATACTTTGAATGGCCAGGTTTCAACAGAAAATTATGCATCATAGCAAGAACTAGGAATACTTCAAACTAATTTTTTTTTTAATCAATAAATGAGCAGGGACTAAGATGACGGCGATGTCAGAATTGTCTGCCAAAGATTTTAAAGCTGTGATGCCATAAATATGCTTCAATAAGCAACCATGAACACTCTTGAAACAAATAAAAAATAGAAAGACTCAGCAAAGAAATAGGTGATACAAAGAAGAAACAAAGATAACTTTAGGACTGAAAAATACAATAACTGAAATAAAAACTCAACCCCAGAATGAAGTGGACAGAGGAAAGAATGCAATTACGTTAAACTAGAATATTATATGTATTTGAACGTAAAATAATAGAATTACCCCATCTAAAAAGACAGAGAAAATAGCCTGGAAAAAAGAAAAAGGAACAGCTCCTCAGGGACCTGTGGGGTAATAATGAAAGATCTAACGTTTGTGTCAACACAGTTCTAAAAGGGGAGGAGAAAGAGAGTGGGAGTAGCAAGTCCTCAAAGAAAGAAAGGTTGAAAACTTCTCAAATCAGGGAAAAGAAGTAAATCTACAGCTTCAAGAAGCTGAGTAAACTAGAGATGGGACAACCTAAAAGAAATCCACACCAAAATACATCATAGTCGAAATAACAAACACTAAAAACAAAGAAAATATTTTGAAAGCAATGAGAGAAAATGGACACTTTACTTACATGTGATAAACAATTTGAATGACAGCAGATTTCTCATCAGAAACCTTAGAGGCCAGAAGGAAGTGACCTAGCATTTTTCAAGTACTGAAAGAAGTGTCAAGCCAGAATTCTACGTCCAGTGAAAATATCCTTCCGGAATGAAGGGAAAATAAAATCACTCACAGGTGACAGAAAACTACGACAATTTTTTATCAGTGGACCTACTCTGTAAGAATGGCTAAAAGAAATTCTCCAAACAGAAAGGAAACAATAGAAGGAATCTTAGAGTATCAGGAAAGAGAAAAGAACATCGTAAGCAAAAATACAGGTAAATACAATAGACTGTCCTTCCCCTCTTGAGTTTTCTAAATTATAACACTGTCGGATATGGTTCTAAATGTAAATATTATAAATATGTAAATATTTTGTACAAATATATTCAACATCATTACCCATTAAACCAAACCAAACCCATTGCCGTTGAGTTGATTCTGATTCAGAGCAACCCTAAAAGACAGAGTAGAATTGCCCATAGGGTTTCCAAGGAGTGGCTGGGGAATTCCAACTATCGACCTTTTGGTTAGCAGCTGAGTTCTTAACCACAGTGCCACCAGGGCAACCATTACCCATTAGTGTGTGTAAATTAAAAGTACAATGAAATATCATTAGACAACTATCAGAATGTCTAAAATAAAAAATAGTGGGAGCTCGAAGTGGTAATGAGGATGCTGAGAAACTGAATCTGCCACTGATTGCTGGTTAGAATGTGTAATGGTACAGCTACCCAGGAGGATAGTCTGCAGTTCTCAAAAAAATAATAAACATAAAAAGCCCTAAATATGCGATTACCGTATGACCCAGCAACTGCACTCTTGGACATTTATCCAGAGAAATAAAAACTTATGTTCACACTAAAAACTGTACGTGCATCTCCATTGCAACTTTTATTAATAACAGCCAAAAACAAAAACAAAAAAAAACCCATACAAAAGATAAAACCAATTGATATATCCATACCATTGAATGGAAACCCTGGTGGCATAGTGGTTAAGAGCTATGGCTGCTAACCAAAAGATTAGCAGTTTGAGTCTACAAGGTGCTTTTTGGAAACCCTATGGGGTGGTTCTACTCTGTGTTATAGGGTTGCTGTGAGTCGGAATTAACTGGATGGCAACGGGTTTGGTTTTTTGGTTTATACCATTGAATAGTACTCAGCAAGAGGAACATTCATGCATGAAAAAACCTGGATAAATCTCCAGAGAATTACTCCAAGTGAAAAAAAAAAAAGAAAAAGAAAAGCCACTCCTAGGAGGTTACATGCTGTATGATTCCATTTATATAACATACTTAAAACGGCAAAGATATAGACTAGTGGTTGCCAGGGCTTAAGGATGGGGCGGGTGGGGGAGGATGGAACTGGCTATGAAAGGGGAACATGTGGGATCCTTTAGGGCGTGGAATGTTCTGGGTCTTGACTGTATCAATATCAGAATCCAGGTTGTGATATTGTACCATAGATTTTTTAAAATTTATTTTATTTTTATTGTTACTGAGAATATCCACAGCAGAGCATATAATAATTCAACAATTTCTGTATGTACAATTCAGTGAAATTGATTATGTTCTTCAAGTTGGCAATCATTCTCACTCTCTTTTTCAGAATTGTTCCTCCGCTATTAACATAAACACACTGCCCCTAGGTTTCCTGTCTAATCTTTCAAGAGGCTGTTATCAATTTGATCCCATATATATAGTTCTTAAAAGAGCACAGTGCTCGAGGCAGACATTCTTTACTAGTTAAGGTAAACTATTGTTTGGTTTTGAGAAGACTTCAGGGGATATTTTTAGTTTAAGATTTAAAGATTATCTCAGGGCAATCATTTCAGGAGTTCAGGTAGCCTCCATGGCTCCAAAAAGTCTGAAGTCCATGAGAATTTGAAATTCTGTTTTGCATTGTTGGGATTTTGTTCAGTGATGGTAGCCCAGCACTCTCCAGTTATTCTTGTCTCACAGCAAAGGACGCAGTTGTTCACGGAGGCCATTAGCCACAAATTCCATTGCCTCCTATTCCTGACTCCCCTTCTTCCGCTCTTACTCCAGGTGAATGGAGACCAATTGTTGTATCTTAGATGGTTGCTTGCTAGCTTTTAAGACCCCAGACACCGTGCAGTGAACTAGGAGGTGGAACAGAAGCACCCCCCGTGATACTAGGCCAATCAACTAAGACGTTCCATGAAACTGTGACTCGAAACCTCCAAACCAAAGACGCAAATCCCGTGAGGTATTTGGTTGTACATAAGCTGCCTCAGCAGCTACTCATTTTTTTTTTTGCCACTGTTGTAAATATATCTACTACACAACTTTTGCCAATCCAGCTTTAGACAGGTGTACAGCTTATTGACAATCATTACATTAACTGACTGTGCAACCCTACCTTTAATCAATGCGATTTTTCCTTCACTGTAAACTGAAGCTTAGTGTTCCGTAAGCAGTAACCCCCTTGAATCCCCCTACTTCCCATGTGCTATAGTTTTACAGGATGATACCGAAAGATAAAACTGAGTAAAGGCTATGTGGTATCCTTCTGTATTATTTCTTAGAACTGCATGTGAATCTACAGTTATCTCAAAATAAAGAAGTCTAATTAAAATAAAAATGAAAAGGAATCTGCAGATACCAAGGAACTCTGCAGAGCTTGTGTGTTGGTTCTTTGGCTCAGACAACCTGATGCAGAAGCGTATGCCTTTCATTCCCGGCATGGCATCAGGATGGAGCTCACAGCAATGGCGACCTCACTGACTTGAGAACACAAGCTCAACTCAGACAACTCTGCTGTTCCTTGACAAAAGTAGACTCCTGGCTCACACATCAAATTCTAGTGGCTCGAAGTCTACTGCAGATGAGGATTTTTGGAAATCAGCATTCCCAGCAGTGGCTGCCATCAAAATGAAAGTCAACATCAATTCAATGTCAAAGACGGTAGGTTGCCAAGTCTAAACACTTCCCTCACTTTCAACTCCTCATTGAAGTCCAGCTTCAGAAGACTTCTCAGCAACTTTCTTTTGTGCATTAGGAAAGTTCACTTTGTTTTTGTTTTATTGGCCCAATTAAGAGTCGTATCAATTATTTTACATGAAGTAGGAATCAATTTTTCCATGGGAAAAATGAAAGTTAAAAGATGTTTTCTACAAACTTTAAAATATTGTCTGTATTAAAGATATTCATTGCTAATGCAATAAAGCACAATTGCGTGCAAATTACTAGGTGTAGGAAGAGGTGGGTTACAGCTTTTAACAGACTATCAAAGAGGTGCATGATTTAAAAATAAAAAAAGTGAAGGTCCACAGAACGTTCAGACTTTGTAGCATATCATTTGTGTTTTCCAAAAGGAATTTTTTGCAGAGTGTATTTTAAACCATCTAAATATTCCATAAGTAGCCCTGGTGGCACGGTGGTTAAATGGATCAAATCCTCACAGAAAGATCGGCAGTTTGCACCCTCCAGCCTCTCCGAGGGAGAAAGATATGGCAGTCTGCTTCTGTAGAGATTTACAGCTGTGGGAATCCTATGGGGTTGCTATGAGTCGGAATCTACTTGAAGGCAGTGGGTTTTGTTTTTGTTTTTTTTTGGTTAAATACTATGTAGTGATAAAGAAAGATGACAACAACGCTGCTGTCCTCAGAAGCTGCAGGTTGAAGCGAATTCCTGCCCAGAAGCTTAGGATGTTCCTGATTAAAAGTGTCCCTCAGCCTCACTGTCATGCTTCCCTTCTCATGTACCAGAGATTAAGTTCTCCAAGAGATTGGCGGCACTAGTCTCAATTTAAAATGAACCCAGTTATAACATCAGAAAAGGAAAGCTCTAACTCTGGGTAATAATTTCCTTCCCTTGAACGTGGGCAATAAGGGCTTTGGTTTCCTCAGCTATAAAATGAGGGGTGGGAGGAGTGATGGCCAACTTCCCCTGCGTGCTGACGCGCTGTGATTACACATTTCTGAACGTGCAGTGAAATCTCCTTCTTGCTCGTTAAGCAATATCACATCTTGACTCTGAGCCGTGACTGAAGTGACTGTGCCTCGGGTGACCAGTACCCCGGGCTGAACTGCGAAAGCGCCAGGCTCGCTTGTAGAAAATTCTGCAGCACCATTTTCTGAACATCTTGGCCATGGGCCACAGGCAGACTGGTCCAGCATAGAAAAATGGAAGTTCCACATCCATGTGCCACCAACCAGTGATGATGAGATTATTATTTTATTTTTGCAGCTGCTTTTTTTGCTTTCCAGCCCACCACTCGTCTGTCAGTCTGTCATATCGTGGCTGCTTCCATGTTGCTGTGATGCTGGAAGCTATGCCACTGGTATTTCAAATACTGGCAGGGTCAACCGTGGTGGGCAGGTTTCAGAAGAGCTTCCAGACTAAGACAAACTAGGAAGAAAGGCCTGGCAATCTTCAGAAAATTAGTCAATAAAAACCCTATGGGTCTCAACAAAATATTGTCCAGTGTAGTGCTGGAAGATGAGCCTCTAGGCTGGAAGGACTCAAATATACCAATGTATATTCAATGCAACATTTGTATATACCGATGCAACATTTTGTTTGGTTGTAAACAAGTTGCCATCTGTTGGAGCTGACAACAGCTAATAACAGGCACTGGTCCAGCCCCATAACTTGGAGGCTGTAGATCTGGACCCATCCCTGCAGCCACCCCTCGTCCCTGACCTCATGGAGCATGCTTTGCTCAGACTCCCGCATCCCCCGGAGGCTGCTGATGGTTCTCCCACTGGGATCGATCCTCTCCAGAAATCACACAGCTACTTGAGGCTCCCGACCTCCCCTGGGCTCTTTGGAACTCATAACTCAAGTCCATCAGATGACCAGGTGCAAGTCCACCAGAGAAGGGAGCTGCTCCCGCCCTCCAAACTGCCCCTCTAGAGACCCCACAAGACACACCTACTCTGGTGGCAAACAAGTTTAACTTCTAAGGAGAAAACAAAGCAGACATTGTGTTTCTAGCTATAAGCACAAAATAAATGGAATAACAGGAAACCAAGAAAGGAGAAAAATGGACTGAACAATTAAGATCTATATGTGTAATGATGTATAATGAGGTGACCCTTTAGTCAATAGGGAGTAGAAGAGAAATATTTGATTTTTGCAGGGAGGCAGACGAAGGATGCAGCTCGCTGTGATTTACATGGTCACTTCGGGGTTTGGAAGCTCAAGCCAGATAGCTTCCCAACTCGGCTCTTTATCTTAAATGACTCTTACTGGTTTTCTTTGCCATTATGATTGTTTTTGGAAAGCGATACATTCTCGTGTGAAAGTATAAGGAAGAGACAGTAACCCAGGGGTAAGCACTGTTAAATTCATCTGCATTTTCTTCTCATCTTATCCACATACATTTACATAATGGAGATTAGACTGCATGTGCAATTTTATATCCTGATATTTTTCACTTAATATTGCGTAGTAAAAAATTCTAGAAGTCATTGAAAAATTTCAAGAAGTATTTTAATGGCTGTGTAATTATCTATTGCAAGACAGACCATGATTCAATCATTCCCCTGTCGTTGGGCTGAAGGTTTTTGCATTTTCTCCCTGTGATGGAGAATGTTGTGATGAGCAGCTCTGCAAAGAAGTCTTTGGTGGTTGGTATGTTTGTCTTTGGTGGTTGGTATGTTTGTCTTTGGTGGTTGGTATGTTTCCTGTGAGCAGACATAAAGACAAGGAGTCAAATTATCACAAAACTGTGCACGGACTCACGCTTGGTCCACTCTTCCCCAACTGCAGAGACTACCATCATTATTTTTAAACCTTCTAATTTAGCAAATGTGGAGCCCTGGTGGCGCAGTGGTTAAGAGCTTAGGTGCTAACAAAAAGACTGGCAGTTCAAATCCACCGGCCGCTCCTAGGAAATCCTATGGGTCAGTTCTACTTTGTCCTGTAGGGTCGCTATGAGTCTGAATCGACTCGACGGCAATGGGTTTTTAGTTTAGTAAATAAAAAATAATCTATTATTTTGACGATTTGTCTCTCCCCAAAGACCAGTAAAGTAGGCCAGGTGGCGCAAAGTTTAAGCGTTCAGCTGCTAATCGAAAGGTCAGTGGTTCGAACCCACCCAGCAGCTCTGAGGGAGAAAAGACCTGGCGATTTGCTCCCATAAAGATTACATCCATTGGGCCTCTATGAGTTGGAATTGACTCCAGGGCACGTAGCAACAAGTGACTGTCCTATGGATGTCTAAGAACTAAGTGAGCCTCTCCCTCCTTATAACCGGAATTGCTTTTTTACAATCAACTTGCAAACACATGGGAGTGGAATGTTGGGGAGACAAATGAACCTTAGGGGACCTCTAGTCCAATTCTTACATTACACTCAGTAGGAGGCTTGCCGCTGCCACCCCCTGCCCGCTGACCCTCTGTCCACGGCTGGCCGAGTGACCCACTCTGTCTGTGGCAGGTCTCACTCCCCTGGAGCTTCACCTTCCCAGACTTGTGCCTTCCAGAGCCACAGGGAGTAAGTGGATGCCTCCCTGATAAGAACATGTCTCAGATTTTAGGGAACCAAGTTTGAGAAGCACAGCTACAGGACAGGGTCCCCCAGATGTCAGAGCCGTGCTTGTAGGGATGGCTCAGGGAACAGCCCCTGGAGGGGTGCCTCCTTCACGGTGACCGGCCTTTCCCACCCACAGGGCCACGGTCGTGAGCACAGCATCTCTCTTAACCCAGGCAATGCACGGATGCACCTGGAATTTGGAGACAAGGCCAGGAAGGTGTCACTTTCTGATATAGAAAGTAAAAAGAGTGAATCTAAGTAAATGAGGAAATAACCCCCTAAAGAACCTGTATGGAGTCCTGGGGGCACAGTGGTGAAGAGCTTGGCTGCTAACCAAAAGGTCAGCAATTCAAATCCACCAGCCACTCCTTGCGAACCCTGTGGAGCACTTCTATAGGGTCGCTATGAGTCGGAACCGACTAGGCGACAATGGCTTTTTTAATAGGTAAGTTAAACCTGTCAGGGTGGTTTCTCATTGAGACACTGGGATGTTCTTTTAGGAAGACAGCAGTGAAACGCACATCTCGTCCGTCTGCATCCTACTAAGCACACGGGCACGATAAACGTGATGACTGTTGGAAATACAGAGACCTTGGGTGGTGCAAGTGGTTAACAGGCTTGGCTGCTAACTTCAAGGTCGGAGGTTCGAGTCCATCCAGAGGCACCTCGGTAGAAAGGCGTGGCAATCTACTTCTGAAAAATCAGCCACTAAAAACCCTACGGAGCGAAGGTCTACACATGGGGTAGCCATGAGTCGGAATCCACTCGACAGCAACTGGTTTGGGTTCAAAACTCAGAAAAAGCATTGTTTATTAAAAAAAAAAAATTAGGAAGAGAGAGTGTATCCTGTATTCATCCATAATTTAGTTCCCAAAGGAAAGATTCATAGCTGACCAGTGATAATTCAAGTTTTGTTGAGAATTTCAAATGTAAAACATTTTGAAAGGAAATGAAATAAATGCGAGTGATTCTCCTTCCTCGTGTGCAAACAATTAAAAGTAAAATCAGACTCGATGTTAGGCCCCATGAGGCAGAGACCATGACTGTTGTCCAGTTTGTAATCCTCCATTCCTGAAAGCCAATAGGGACCCAACAAGCCCCTGGTGGATGAAGGAAGCAAGTGTCCCTACACAAGCCAGTCTTTTTTTTTTTTTAATGTGCTGTAGGTGAACGTTTACAGCTCAAGTTAATTGCTCTACAAAACTTCACACACGTATTGTCACGCGACGTTAGTTGCAATCCCTGTAATGTGACAGCCCCTCCCCCTTTCCATCCTGGGTTTCTTGTGTCCATTCAGCCAGCTCCTGTCCCTTCCTGCCTTCTCATCCGGCCTCCGGACAGGAGCCACCCATTTGGTCTCATGTATCTGTCTGAGCTAAGAAGCACACCCTTCACACAAGCCAGTCTTTATATTTACAAACAGGTCTCTCGGTCCTCACCCAGCTGGAGTCTCAGCCAGGAGCGGGGAGCTGGGTCTGTTCTCACACACGTGTTACAGATGAGGAGGGCACCACAGCTGCAGGATGACCCCAGGACCACCCGCGGCCCGTGCCCCCACCCACAACCCACCAAGAACACATCTGGTGTGGGTTTGGCCCCGGTACACTCGCCAAAGCAGCAAGGAGCAGTTTTCTCTGGAAGGTCTAGTCCCTGATGATGATCCATAAATGGACAGTAGGCTGCCTAGGTAATGCCCAGGGGGCCATTAGGAAAGCGGTCCCTGGGATGCCCAGTTCTAGCTCTCAGTCCCCACAGAGGTGAGTCCCAGGGCCCCGACAAACAGCAGCACAGCAACCTGCCCCTTTACAGCTGAGGTACAAGCGCCGTCCAGCGAAGGAGGTTTCAGCGAGCAGGGTCAGCGCTACCTCTAAGGGGGCCCTGGAGGCTTTTAGTGGACGGCGAGAGGGAACTGCCCAGGGGATGATGGTCAAACATAGACAGCATCCTAAACGCATCCTGGGGATGACGATCAGACATAGACCCATATCCTAAACGCACCCCGGGGCCCTCACGGGACTCAGCAGCCTCCAAGGGATGAGTGGTGTGTGGACAAGCTACCAGTCAGCCCCTTAACTGTTCTTTCCCACAAGCACTGCTCCAGGAACATTGGTCACCAAATGGAAAGAAAGCGGGTCCTAGAACAGACAGCATAGAACACCAAACTAGAAATTAATAAATATTTTAAAAAGGACTTAAAGACCAAAAACCAAACCCACTGCTGTCGAGTCCATTCCGACTCACGGTGACCTGATGTGTTACAGAGTAGAATTGCTCCAGGGCATTTTCTTGGCTGTAATCTTAATGGAAGCAGATCACCAGGCCTTTCTTCTGTAGTGCTGCTGGGTGGGTTTGAACCGCCAGCCTTTAGGTTAATAGTCTAGCACAAGCCCTCTGTGCCATCCGGGGACCTACAAAGTATGCATCCCCCCCCCCGCTTCGCTCATTCTTTCCAAGGAAGCACGGGAAGGATAAACTCTGTGGGGTAGGTGGACGGGTAGGAGGGGAGTTTGACTTCTGTGGTTCATCTGTTTTACGATTTTAATTGTGAACTTTGTGGATATTTGGAAATTAAAATTAATTAGGAAAGAATAAGAAAAAGGCAAACCATTAAACTGAATTTAAACCAGAACACACGGACCCAAGGGTTCATCAAATGTATAGTAAAAAAATCACACAGAAAGGTAATTCTAATAGCTTTTGAATAGCTTGGGTGGGATACATTCTAAGAATAACGACAAAAAAACCCTCAATTTTAATTAGGGTTATTGTTCAGGGTGGTAATGATGTCAGAATCCTGAGATCGCTGTGTGTTGTAGGACAAAAGGTGTTAGCTGATGTTATTAGGAACCTGGAGAAGGGAGATACGAACGTGGAAGGGCAGGCAGTGTTCAAGCTCCTGTGATGCTGGCTTTGAGTTAGAGGTGTCAGTGTGGACACAGGGTTAGAAAGATATAAAAACGCTCAAAATTGCCTGCCAGCAAGCTCTCCCTGCCCCTGGTCCTGTGACTATTTTAGTCTTCAGCTCCCAATCATAGGCTCTTCAAAAACGTTCTGCTCCTGGAGCCATATTCCTCCGAAGATATGTGAGTTATGCTGCTCTGCGCTCTTCGACAGGCTTGTGGTTCCATCTACGCAACAGCTACACCGTGTTCCATGTTTATGTGCCCACTAAAAAAGCTTTATAACAAAGTCAAATTAATATTTTAAAACGAGATTGTGCCTTTAATCATTTCTGTGCCTTACAGTATCTAGCACAGGCGTCTTCCAGGTGGGCAGAAGCAGGGCACAGGGTATCTTACTGAAAGGGCACACGCCAGGGACCTGTTCTTCCCAGTTCCTGCCAGGGTGGCTGATAATCCAAGAGCAGACAGATCACACTTCATGGGAGACACTTCTCCCTGTGTGCACACGTGCGTGCGTGCACACACACACACGCACACACACACACACACACGGAAGTGTGAGTCCTTGCTCCCTGCATGTTTCTCATCAGTCTGTCACGTGTTTTAACCCGTGTAGCTCGGACCGTGCAACCCACCCCTACAGCAACCGTGCTCTCGGATCAGGAGAGCTCAAAGCTTCATGACCCTGGTCCCTCAGCCGGGTGGCCACACTCAGCTCACGCCGCCCCTGCCCCAATCCCTCCATAGCCTAGCTTGGTCCAGCCTCTTCCTCTGCTGCTGCTCACTTGTTGGGAGGGGGCCATGGACAAGAGCACCCGCAAGAGCACCTGAGAGAGGCTGGTCCCCCCAGGACAGAAATGGCCCTGACCGTGGGTCAGAGACATCGTGCATCATGCTCTGGAGCCCCTGGGTGCAGCTGGTCCAGTTGTGGGTCCTCTACGAAGGGGAGGGGATATATGGAAACTGTACTTTCTGTGCAATTTTTCTATAAACCTAATACTTCTCTACAAATATAAGTTCTATTAACGACAATAACAAGCAAACACACAAAGCTTGGGTCCAGCGGTTTCCAGGCGTCGTTGTTTTCCTGGGTTCCCAACTTTAGTCTAGGAGAGTTCTCAGTGTGTTTCCTTTGCAAAATCGTCTTTCAGTTAGTCAATATTTTGGGCAGTAATCCTGCTGAGGCTATCAATAAACTTTTCTCAAGAAGCAAACGTTGTCCTAAATGTATCGTTTGACATTTATCACAGACTTGAGCAGCTGCTACTCAGATCAAGAAAACAGTAATAAAGGTTGGTTGTCCTTGAGTTAAGGATGGGGAAGTGGAGCCCCTGATGAAGAGGAAGGAGGAAGGCTCCTGGCTGCACCCCCACAGACGAGCAGGGTTTGTACGCGGCTGACCCTTGTCTTCCTGAGTTCGAACTAGGCTGTGGGCCCACAAGTGAATTTCTCCCCAGTGGCGACCATTCTACACAGCATAATAGCACAGGACACCTAACAACCATTGTCAATAAAATTGAAAATGAGAAGAAATGTAGACCCAGTCATCCCGTGGAAGACTAAGTCACTGAGTGTGTTGGTTTTCAGCTGACCCACAGGGGTGGAGAGAATTTAGCTTTGGATGGAATTCAAATTCAGCTTAGTGATCACAACATCCCATTGCTCTTTGCAGTAAGTTAATTAACACTGTGACTTATTTGAGCAAAAATGAAATCTGGCTGTAGCTCCTGAGCCCTGAGACCCTCCTCAGAGGCACTTCCGAGGCCCAACTGCCCAGTGGGCGTTTTGGGGGATGTTTTTGCTGTGGATCCTTTCTCCTTAAGGAATATCTCACAGAGGTGAAGTGGGAGTTAGACCAGGGTGTCTCTGCTCCAGGGAGAGACTTCTGCAAGAGTGTGAAGATGGCGCTGAGGGACTGTTGACTCTGTTGAGTGTGAGGATGATGTGAGCTCGTGCTCGGGAGCCCCCACCTGTGAGCAATCAGCCCCGGAGTGCTGATCTGAAATCTGGGACTGGGGAGGTGGTGCAGGGCTGAGTCTGGTGGTTCCTGATGCAAGGCTTAGGTTTATGGGGGTCATGATGCTTCTCTCTCCACTGTTCTAATGTTTGAGACATTCCATAAGAAAACATTTTAAAGATCCTAACTCATCCCAGGTCAACATTTCTTTTGAGTGACTAGAGAAGCTGTTCAGAAACAGCTAAGGATAAAGGTTTAGCTGACACAATAAAGTCTCAGGCAGCCTTTGGTACACACTGAGGTTGACCAGTTAGGAGCTGCAGATCCATGTGTGTTAGCCGACCTTCCACATCTCCCCATCCAGGTCTCTGCACACCAGGGTCTCTGTCATCCTTCTGCTCAGCTCTGCCCCTCAGCCAGGTGGTGGATTACTTAACCAGCTAATCACAGCCAACTGCTTCTCTGAGATCAAGTAACTCCCATGTTGAGGAACCTAAAGGCTACTGAGATGTGGACCTTCCAAATCCAGGCCCCATAGGTCACCCAACTCTGAGTCTGGGGTGGGCTTAGGAAGGTCCCCTCTCAGCCCTCCATCATCCCTCCGCAACAACTTCTATCTGGTGCCACCACTACTGAGAATGTGGTTAGTTTATGGCACGTGTATGATGAGACGGAGGCTTCCTTGGGTGTGTGGATCCTAGAATTCAGAGGAGAAGGGAGCTCAGAAGTGATGGAACCAAAACCCAAACCCTCAACAGAGGCCCAGGGAGGAGAAGAGATCAGCCCAGGTGGTACTGAGGGTGACGAAGTTGGGAGTGAGGGTGAACAGAGAATTCTGGGCGCCCCTGAGGTTCTGGACACCCTCTTCACCCCACAACCACTGACCCACATGGTGGTTGGAGACTTTCAAGTGAGCCCATGCTGTACTCAGCCTGCTGACTCAGCAGGGGGCGGAAAAGGACTTTTAAACCCAAATATTTTCAAGCGACTATATCTTTAGACTTTGGCTGTAAACATAGATGCTCATGGAAGTGAACATGTAGTTAAGAGGCTGATTTTTTTCTGAGGGTATTTTCATTATTTGATAAGGATTTAAATGGATTTTAACTACCTCCCTAGATCTTTTTAAATGTTTTAATTTTAAGAGCTTCTTGGCTTAATACATTATATGCTGCATAATCAGGTTATATATTCTCTGTCCTAACTCTGCCTGAAAAATAAAAAAATGGGATTATCATCATACCTCTGCAGAGGGATGAAAGGCAGCAGTCACAAAGCAGTGATGGTCTTCTCGGCCCCAGCCTGGCCCAGGGTTTCTCTCTCCTTCCTGGCCCATCCTCAACCCCACCTCCACTCTACTACCTGGACTGTCCCACGGTACCTGCTACCCCTGGGCAGCTAGACCCAGAGTCCTTTCCAGGATAACTCTGACTCTGGGGGGACCAGGCTCCTTCCTGTCATGCACTGAACTTGGAGGGAGAGCCTGCTGCATCCGCATTTACCCATGTGATCCCCTTTCACCCCTGCACCTCCCATCAGATGGGCACCACTATTTGGCAGGGAGGAAAACGACGTTCCGAGAACTTAAGCGACTTGTCCGTGCCCCCTGGATAACAGTCAGCTCTCCCTGACCCCACAGGCTCTGTTTAAGCAGTTATGACTCTCATCCGACCACCCTGGATGGAAACATGCCTGGCTCTGTCTTAGTCTCTTAGTGCTGCTGTAACAGAAACCCCACAAGTGGGTGGCTTTACAGAACAGAAAGTTATTGTCTCATAGTTCTGGAGGCTAAAAGTCCAAGTCAGGGTCTTGGCTGTGTTGATTCCTCCCTTCCTGGGCTCCGATCACAGCCCAAGCACTCACCACCTCTCTGTGACTCAGTTTGCCTGTGTATAAAATGGGGACCATAATGTTGGCTGCTTTGTGGGCCCTTGTGAGGATTAAATGAGTTACCACCCTCAGGGAGAAGCCTGGCAGAGAGTCGGCATTAAAGACATCTCAGCTGTCACTGTCACACTCCACTGTAGTCCTTAACCTACTGAATTAGGACCATCCACCCTCTCACTAAAAGGAGCCACAGGGTGCAACGGTTAAGTGCTCACCTGATAACTGAAAGGTTGGCAGTTCAAACTACCCAATAGCTCCTTGGGAGAAAGACCTGGCGATCTGCTTCTGTAAAGATTACAGCCTAGAAAACCCTATGGGGCAGTTCTATTCTGTCACATGGGGTAGCTATGACTCAGAACCCACGTCACCTGACAACAACCTTCTCACTTCCCTCTCCACCCAACCACGAGTCTTAGAGGACAGGGGTTGCGTCTGATCCATTTCCGCCCCTAAAACAGACCAGGGTCTGGCACTTGGTAGACACGCAATATCTGTTGAGCTCGGTTGCCCTGTGTAACTTGGTTGTCCTGCCATCAACAGCCAGGAGGAGAGGTGGTGGCAGAGAAGCCGGGTGGTCAGGTGACCTCACCTGGGAAGGAAACTCCGCTGTCTCTGTCCCAGGCTCTCTTCTCCTACCTTCTCGGGAAATGTCTCAGCCACCAGAGTTTCAGCTGAGGGAGAGCGGTTAAATGATCAGCAAGAGGAACAATTTACTGCTGGGCTGAAGGGTGCCAGGGAGAGCAGAGCAAACTTCATTCTGCCTCCAAGGCATGGAGCTTCATTGATACATTCATTGCGGAGTATTTGGGACCTTTGCGGGCCATTTCCACTTCTGAAATATGGCGTAGGTTGCAAAGTGATGATGCATATGGCAAGAAATATTTATTATGTGTGGAACCGCAATAAATATTTCTTTTATATCCTAAATAGAACCTAAAATTTCCAAGTGTTTTGTGGGCTTCTTTTAGGTCCTCCCATTATGGCCTCGGTCCTGTGATTTAGCCACAATTCAGTGGTAGTGAACGCGAGCTACAGGCAGCCCTCCCCGACCCAGAGCAGAGAGGATGAGCTGTTGCCAGCTCACTGTGCAAAGAACGTTCCATTGCCCTTGTCCTGAAGGAAGCCCGGATCCAACAGCAGACAATCAGATATGGCGGAGAGGAACGGCTCACACAGGGAAATGGCCACTTAATACGATATGCTGATTTCTGCACTGAGAAGCATGGTTAGATGAGGATGCCTCTTTTCGTATCTTTGAGGCCAGTGCATTAGATTAAAAGATAAAGTGGAGAAGACAGTGCGTTTGCCAGTGCATTTGAAAGAGAGTGTTTCAATTCTGCCAGCTGAGCCACAAAAAAAAAGAGTGTGGTCTCTGACTTGGTTATTCAGTGTGAGTCTGGGGGAAGCGGAAGAAGTTGGAATGGCCGTAAACATGATTTAAGCCTCCGCACACTTGCCAGGGGGTTATTTATTATAAGAAACATATGGAAGCCCACATTTCTCGACCTTGGTGGCAGAATTGAAAGAGTGAAGTGGCGAGATCCATCTCAGATGGTTGTGAAGATGAATCACGCAGAATTACCCACAGAAGCCAACACCACGCGTCTTTCTGAAAGTACAGAAAAATAATCTGTCCTCTCCAGGAAACAATAAGCCCATTTGTTCTCATTTCCCTGACTTCTATCTGCTGGAGTATCGATTACCTCCACACCAGGCAACACCAGTTCCCAAGAGAACGGCTCTCCAGAGGTGGGGTCACAGGGAGATCCAGAAGTGTGGATGCTCCCGAGCTCCCCAATTTGAGACTCATCATTACAACACCCTCCAAGGGAGGACTCGCCTGCACTGGACTGAGTGGTGGGATAAGAATCTTGGGGAGACTCTGTTGGAGCCACATTTTGCCTGTGCATACACTTTGCTGTTTGCCTGTGCACCAGTGTTGATGTCAGTGGGGGCCAAGCTCGGTCTTCTCAGGATGACTCAGCCTTTGGGACGCAGCTGGTCACTGGGGACACAGGCACCTCGATCCCAGGCCCTGCTCTCAAGGGTGCACAAACTCAAAGGGACATTTTTCTTGACAACTGAAGAAAGAGCAGTTCTGTTTAGAAGGTCCTCTCACGCCCACCAGCCAGCCCTCACGGGACTCTGACTTTGCTGCCTCCTTAGACAACCCTGGCTTGTCTGGGAGTGAGGACTCCAGTGGAGGTTTGCTGGGAGCTGGAGAGGGTGGCAGGGAGAGTCACTACCGGGGCTGACCTCCAGGAGCGAAACCCTCACTGCCATTCTTTGGGCAACGTGAGTTTCTCAGTTCCTACCAGCCTGGGAACAGATCTAGGATCTAAAGAACAGGGCAACGGAGCCTCCGGTTTGGGCCCAAACTGCTAGTGTGTGAACACCCGCCTCTGCCCCCCTCACCAGCTCCTCTCTGGAATTTTGGGAGCCCTGAGAAAACTCCCAGCAGCTCAGGCCGTCCTGAAGCATACCCTTGGGTTTCAGAAGTAGACACTGGGAGGGAGTCTATAGGCAGAAGGTGCCACCACCCCCTCTCCGCCTGCTGTGGTGGGTGGGTGGCTTGATGACTTGGGCAGATGGAAATGAAGCTGTTACTCATTTTCTGGGGAGAGTGCCATTTCTGCACTCTCTGTTTACAGCTATTCCAGGAATGCCCAGAGCGAAATGCAGGCACTGGGCTTTGAAGAGAATGAGCTGGCAAAGCTATTTGATTACAAACTTTTATGTGAGCAGACCAGGGCCTCCAGAGCAGGAAAGCAGCTGTTTTCATTTGTGGTTTGCAGATGGAGGTCGGGACAGGCTGGGAGCATTGGGGCGAGCATTGAGGTGGCAGGACTGGAAGTGATTTCTCATTCCAGGATGTCTCCTCATTGCTGCCAATCTGTCCACTGCCACCAAGACACAGACGGCATTTGGAAAACCCTGTGCCTGTGTGCTGAGAAAGAGCACAGTGCACTGCTCACTGGCTCCGCATCCCCCCTGCTGTAGGTGGAGGTTTGTCAGATCAGCGATGGAGCTAAGCTGGGCAGCTTCCAGCTGGGGTTGCAAACGCCAGTGAAATCCATCCATTCAGTGGCACACGTTTGCGCTCTCTGCGATGCTATCACAGCCATTAGAGCCACACCCACAGGACAGAACGCAGGACACGGACCAAATGTGATAACGCCCCTGGTTGTGGGTTGATTTGTTTCCCTGCAAAAGATATGCCGAAGTTCTGAACCCCAGTACCTGTGGATGGGACCTTATTCGGAAATAGGATTTTTGCAAAGTAATTAGTTAGATTAGTAGGAGTCATAGTGGAAGACAGTGGGCTCTAATCCAATATGAGTGGTGTCCTGTAAGAAGAGAAAACAGACACAGCCAGAGAGAGACACACACAGAGGGAAGACAGCCACGTGGAGATGGAGGTAGAGACTGAGCGATGTGGCCATAAGTCAAGGAGTGTCTGGGGCCACCAGAAGCTGGAAGAGACAAGGAAGGATCCTCCCCCACAGACTTCAGAGGGAGCATGGACCTGCTTTCACCTAGGTTTCAGACTTCTGACCTCCAGAACTGTGAGAGAATAAATTTCTGTTGTTTTAAGCCACACAGTTTGTGGTCTTTGTTACGGCGGCCCTAGGCAACTAATACACTGCCCGTGACTGCTCCCCAAATTAAACATGAAATTAACTTACATATAATGGAGCAGAGGTGAGATATTCAAAGTCACTGCTGAGGGAATGGTAGTGACACGTAACATTTGGGTCAAACCTGATAGAAGGTGTTCATGCTTCTGAGAAAGATGTGCCCATGAGAACGGGAAAGGGTCAGGTTTGGAGAACTGGGGGAGAAAGTGGGCAAAGATTGACAGTGCTCATTGAACTATTGTTCAGGGAAGAAATTTGGCCAATTGAATTTGAGGACAGTAGGCTCATGGAAAAGGCCCTTTCTATAATAGAAATGGGAGTCTGTGGGTGGTACAAATGCTTAACGTGCTTGGCTGCTAACGAAAAGTTTGGCAGTTCGAGTTCACCCTGAGGCACTTTTGGAACAAAGGCCTGGTGATCCACTTCCAAAAAAATTACCCATTGAAAGCCCTGTGAAGCATAGTTCTACTCTGACACACATGGGGTTGCCATGAGTAGAAATCGACTCGGCAGCAACCGGTTATTATAGAGATGAATATGTCAACCTAGCTTCCCCTAGTGACTAAATGTGCAACTGACAAAAGGTCAGGTGTTCTCTCTGCTGTGAGCCTGTGTGTGCCAAAGAGCCTCCAGATGCACTCTGTCTTTCCAAAAGGATCTGCCTCTGGGAAGGGTGTCACCACCCAGCCAGTGCCAGCACCCTGGTTCCCGGGACAGCAGGACTCTACATTGGAAGGAAGAGACAGGACTGTAGATTAGCTCTAGGTGTGATGGGCCCAGATGGGGCACATCCCAAAGAACCATCCACTCACGGAAGGCAGGTGACTTAAGGTCCCGAGCCCACCTGTCAAGGGCCAGATCCCATCGTATCAACTCCCTTGGGAGGGCACCTGCTGAGACAACAGGGGGTGTCCTCAGGGAGGCACTTCTGCAGTGCTGTGGGCTGTCCCTCCAATGGCCTGTACTCCTCCGTGCCTTGGAAGAGGCTGGAGCTGAACGTGAGGGATGTGCCAGCCATAAGCTCACTGAGCACACACAAAATCCTGGACACTCTTCCACCGAATGTTACCACTACCCTAGAAGGCGGGACGACTGGTCTACCCACTACACGGATGGGAAGACCGCGGTACAGACCAGAGGAATCGCCAGCCCAGGCCCTGTGACTCCACCAGTGGATCGGCCCTCAGCAGAGCCATACAGGGGCCCTGGCTGATCAGAGCTAACCTGGGGAGACCCGAGGGGGCACATGGGCTCACTTACCTCCCTGAGGGTGTGTCTGATCACAGAAGTCTCTTCCAGGTTTCTGTTGTTTGGGAAACTTGCTACTGGGCAGTAGGTAAAAGCCCAGATACCATTTTCTCTGAGATGCAAGCTTATTACTCAAGCTGGTTAACGTAAGGTATGTCAGGTGTGATGGTCTTCATGGTATGATGGAGAGAAAATTCTCCAGCAAGGGTGCACAGATTCACCCTCCTGCCAGCCTCCAGAGCAGCAAGCCACCCTGCAGGATCTGAGTGCTCATACCTCAGCCTTCCCCTCAGGCCCAGAGCCTGCACAGTCCTCCTGTATGTGGCCCGCCTGCCCCCTTTGCTGCATCTGTCTCAGTTCAGATCAACCCTCAAGGTGAAGATCCCTCAGCACACAGCAGACGGCACACTGCACGCAGCACACTGCACGCAGCACACTGCACATTGCACAGAGCAAACTGCACACAGCACACTGCACACAGCACACAGCATACTGCACACGGCACACTGCACATTGTACATTGCACACTGCACACGGACACGGCACTGCACACCACACACAGCACACAGCACACTGCACACAGCACACAGAAGAAAGTACACTGCACACTGCATACTGCACATGGCCCTGCTGCACAATCCTCCTGGATGTGTGCCACCTGCCCACCTTCCTGCATCTATTTCAGCTCAGATCTCCCCTCAGGGTCAAGATCCCCCCCGACCTCCCCAGCCTGCATTCCCACTGTCCTCTGTCCCAGCCACTTGTTTCCTTCAATACAATCACAACAAATTGAATCATGGCATCTATTTTTTTTTGCCTGCTTTTCCTCACCTCCTTCCCTGCCAGGGTGAAAGTTAAGTTCCCTGAGGGCAGGGACCCACGTCTGTGTGGTTTCCTGTTGTACCGTCTATGTTGATGACGAAAATCAAAAACCAAACTCGTTGCCTTCGAGTAGATTCTGACTCATAGTGACGCTATAGGACAGAGTAGAACTGCCCCATAGGGTTTCCAAGGAGCGGCTGGTGGATTCAAACTGCTGACCTTCTGGTGAGCAGCCGAGCTCTTAACCAGTGTGCCACCAGGGCTCCAGACATGTTGATGACAAAACAAAAAACCTGTTTCCTCTGAGTCAATTCCGACTCATGGCGACCCTACAGGACACAGCTGAATGGCCAGCAGAACTGCCCCAGAGGGTTTCCAAGGAGTGGCTGGTGGATTCAAACTGCTGACCTTCTGGTTAGCAGCCATAGCTTTTAACCCTTGCACCACCAAGGCTCTGCCTTGTTGATGACAGTACCGCCACACTGAAGGAGCTCAACAAATACCAAATGAATGAGTGGAATAATTTAAAAAATATTATCTTACTCTTGATGGACATACATTTGGAAGAATTAAGAGAAGCCCCTAATCAACTTCAGTATTTCAATCACCTCTTAGGCCCCCGGCAGGGAGAAAGCTCGCCCACATCCTGGGAGCGTCTATCTGCTTGTCTCCCACTTTCCACAATGAAGATGATAGCTTTTTTTTTTTTTAAAGTATAATGAAATTTTTAAAGATTTTTTCTTTGAAAATAGAAAGTGGAGGTAAGAAGAGGTCATATCACATGATAAAACTCTCTGACATTGCTTTTAAACACTTCTCTGTTTGTCTCCAACTTTAAATCCCTCTGTCTCGCGCTCCCACTCCATCCTGGGAACTGTTCCTCCTCACCACATAGTCCAAATTCCCCTCCAGGGCTGCCTCTCTTTTCTCACGTGGGACCATCCATCACCTGCCTTGTCTTATTATTATCTCTAAAGCAGAGTCCAGTGGTTTTGTAAAAACTGTATTCTGTGAGCGTTCTTTCACGCCCAGGAGTCCCAGCAGAGGCATTGTTCACACACCTGAGAGTGTTTTCACGACGAGTCAGAGGCCGTTAACCTGGGTCACACTTGAAGTCTCGTATGGAGAAAACACAAACAATGCAAAACTTCAGCATTGGGAAAAAAAGGCAAATCAACAACTTTTATCTTTACTATTGTTTATGGGTTGTTTGAAGGAGAACATTTGAGTGAAACACCAACAAGAAAATAAGACAATAAACATTTAGAAATAAAATAAACCCTTAACACACGGAGGTTGTGAAATTTATTATAACTGTCTGCAGAAATGAGCAGGGCATGGATCCCTTCTGGCCTACTGTTCATATTTGAGTCAGCAAACATTCTGTAAGATCCCGTTCTGATCGCTGTTGGCTCAAGGCCAGTAAGACCTGGAGCCATGGCCCTCTCTCCAACCTTTTGAGGACCCTCTTTGTAGGGGTGGGCGAAACAGTGACAGAGATCAAAGGGGCTGAGCTCTCTGAGGGATGCTTGCCCCTGGGCAAGAAGCTCTAACATACAAAAAGGTTACACCTTTGGCATCTTCAATAAGGAGTTGGAAACCATCAGTCAAGAGAGGAAGAAGGGGCACAGAGGCCAGAGAGACCACACAAGCCAAGACCCAGAGGTACAGATGTGGGGGGGGCTGAGTGAAGGGGCACAGCCAGGGCTGGATTAAGGCCTATGAGGGTCCTAAACACTATAATCTGTGGTGGCCCCTCCTCTGCTTACTCACACATTCAAATGAGATACGTGAGTTATATATATACATGTTTATGCACGTATGTGTGTGTGGGTGGGTGGGCGGGTGTTAGCTATCTATGATGCAACTTTTTTTAAAATGTGACTAGTACTAGCTATTGAACATAAAAGTGATGTATATCATTTTTGCGGAATGAGATGAATTGGATTCTAAAATTTTTTGCGGATGCAGGGTACTAAGATTTTTAGCATATACCACATTTTCTACAAAAATAATTTTCCACATATTCTACAACAAAGAAAATGAGTCAGTGAACTTAGTTGTCTCAACAATCAATGTCCAATTCTGTTGATCTCCCACAATGAAAAATTGACTTTCACCAATCTTGCTTTAAATGGTTCGTACTTCAGTTTTGATGCTTGCTTCATAATAAATGCTATAATTATAAATGAATCAATGAAAAGATGTCATAAAAGAAGTCTAATGATCAGAAAACAAATACAACAAACGACTGTATTTTACTTTTAGATAGATCTTTCATCCCTAACATGTTATAGTTAAAAACATTTCTTTCTATTCTTTGCTCTTAGAAATTCTTCAATGATTTTGTCACAATTAAGCTGTCGAACAAAATTTCCTTCCATACATAATAAAGATAATAAACTGAGTTTTTCTTCAATCATTTTTGTATGCTGAGGGTTTTTGAGTCTCTTTAGGGACGAAAGGGAGTGCTCTATTGTGCAGTTTCTGATCATTAAAGTTAGGAACATGCTTAAAGCAATTTCAAATTGAGAAATATGAATTGTATTTTATCTTCTATTATGGAATCAGATATGCCTACATGAGTAAAATTTGTCTTTCCTGTGTCTGTAAACTTAGTTCTCATGTAAGAAGGAAACTGCCATACTTCTCTGTAAATGTTGGTATTCAGGTCATCTGGATGAACCTGCGCTAACTTCTTGGATGTCTTCATGCATTCTTCACCATGTATATCCACATTGTTTAAGAAGGAAAATCTATTTTAAAGAACTTCATACACTTTTGCCCTTCTTTTCATGCAAGATTCAAGTGTGTCCATGATGGTGTGGTATGTGGTTATGTGAATTTGATCTCTGGCGCTCAATATACCTGGAGCACTTCTGTCATTTACTTGTTTCTTTCTAATGCTTCTGCAACAGTGAAATGCTGGATAATCAGTATTTGGCAGTTTTTGTTCTGTTGTTTTTTCAAAATTTTCAAAATCTTCTCTTAAATTATGTAAACACTGTTAATGACTGGTAGAAATCTGTACATGTCTTTAAATTTACTTCTGAATCTTGGCGAGCTTGACTCGTACGATGAAAATGCTGCAATATTTTATTCCACATAGACCAACATAAATACATGTTCTAGTGTTTGCATTTGGTTGGCAATGTTTTCAACTTCTTTTTTAGTATTTCCTTCTTGTGTCTGGTCTTCAGACTTCTAGAATCTGAGTGTATGATTCCAGGATTGCACTCTTTGCTACAGCTTGTGCTTCCCAACAGGTATCAGGAAGATATTTTAATACTCGACCGTCACCTAAATGTGTTTTAAGCACTGCCTATCAGTGAGTAGAGATGCCAAAAAATGTGTAGAGTAATGGAACAGTAGAAAAAACAATCAACTGCTTCTGGACAATAATCTACTGTGCTATGTCCTACAAGATTAAGTGTACTCGAAGCACGTGATATAAAAATGGCATACTTGTTAGTTCTAAAATTTTCTGTTGCATGCCTTTGTAATGCCCTCATATATTGGCAGCATTGTCATAGGACTGGCCTCCGCACTTAGAAAAATCAGTTTTGCAAACTTCACGTAAATAGTGAGGCACTTGATTTGCAATTTCTTCACCAGTATGACTTTTTAAACTAGTAAATGTGATAAATCACTCAAAAGGTTTTCCATCTGTTGGATATACATATCTTAAAACAATACTTAGCTGTTCTGTATGAGAAAGATCAGGAGTGGAATCTACAGACAAAACGAAATACTGAGTTATACTTATTTCACTGAAACTAGTTGATCGAACTTTATCATTTTTAAGTTTATTAATTCTTCACATGTTGTTTTAGACATATACGATGGGTTGCCCTGCCCCGTGTTACCATATTTTGAGATGTGACCTGCTAAAAATGGATCAAACTGAGCAACAAGTTCAAGTAAACCCAAAAAAATTCCATTTTGTGGGGACCCAAACATTTCATTTCTTTCTCGTAAAGATAGTCCATGTTCAGCAATTGTTATAATGACAGCAACAACGCATTGCAAAAAGGCTTTCCAATACTGAAGTTCTTCATTAATCTGTGTTTCCGGTTCATGAGTTAAGCCAAAACCATGTCTTTAGTTTAAATATGACAACATACAATCTCTGTGAATTGAATTGTTTTCATGTATATCAACCATATTCAAGTTTTCAAACAAACCAATATACAGAGCTGACTGATGGAGAATACAGTAGCCACTCCCTCTTATAATTTTCACCATTAGCTTGGCACCTTAGAAATATATTCTGGCTTCAGAACCTTGTTTGTTTACCATTCAGAAATTTTCAACATGAATTTTCAAACAGTCCACTGTGATGCTAACAATCACTTGGTCCTCTTTTGATCCAATAATTTACATAAAGAAAATCCAGAAAGCAGGATCTGTATTTCTGTTATTTATGGGGTCTGAAGATGCAACAATTTCAGATTCTAAAAGTTTCACTTTTTTTTTACCACAGCAAGGAATGGATGCAGAATTTGGAACAAATGCTGTTATATTCGTATTGCTGGTAGTAATTTCAGCACTAGAAGTACTAGTGCAAGGATTGGCACCCATTAAACTTGAGTGTTCAATGGAAGACGTGTCTTCTTATTCATTATGTTTTAAAATGGAAGTTAATTTTGGAATTGCCTTTAGGAATTCACAGATCCTTTTCTTTTTACCTTCTTTGAGCTTTGGTTTTTGCGTTCCCCTTAGTTTCTGCCATTTCATTTTACCTGGATATAAACTTATGTCATTTTTTAAATTTGGATCTACTGTTGCAAATAAATTCGAATAATTGAAGATAAATAAAATTTACATTCAAATTTGGGTGTTAACACAAAAATTTATATTTGAAAATTAGTAAGTAAAAAAATTGATTTGGAACATGTAATTTTGCTCTTCATGGTCAAAATAAATAGTACTTACAGGGCAGTTGCAAATAATCTGGTTAGTTTGACGTCACAATATTTGTTGGCAGGCCCTCCGCAGGTCTCCACGAGTGTTTTTCATCTTGAAATAATACTTGCGCAGTCACTTTCCTTCCTTTGATGCTGTGTCTTCACAGTTCATTGGACTACGGATGACAGTCAATGGGGGCAAGAGAGATTGCAAACAGCATGATACAAATATAAGGGTATGCTCAATCTGAAGATGTCTTTTGGTTCACTTTACGCAGGACCAGATACGTCATGAGTCACGTGATTATAGTGCCGCTGACACTTTCTTATGCAGTCCACAAGAGAGAACTGAATGTGAGGTTATACCTGATTGATCCGAAATTAAAAGGAAAATGTAATTGTTGTCGTATACACAATTTATAAATTTCATTTAATGCCCTGCCGGTTCCCTCCCACTGCAGCGCTCGCTTTTTCTTGTGTCCCATCTGCTTGGCATCTATGGGTCTTTGCTTTGGACAAGTGGTGTCCCTGTTTTCTCGATGCCCTAAGCAAGTGCTTACCTTGCTTATTGGGTAATCTGTCCCTGGGCACAGCCTAGAGACAGGCTTAGAGGCTGGGAGACATGGGGGTAGAGGGAATGGGAGGATCATCAAAGGTCCAATGTCCTGGAGGTTGGGGTGGAGGGTGAGACTGAGCCCACAGGCCAGGCTGTGAAGCTGTTGGTCTGCAGTGTCTAAGGAAGGTTTTGATCCAAAGACCAGGGACAGTGTGATGCATCTCTCCTTTCAGCACTTTGGTTTGTCCCTTGCTTCAGTGAGTGTTAATTGCCTGACACTCTCTGCAGAATCCATATTTCAACTTCCACTCAGTTTTACTTGGGATCCAGCTGAGAGGTCACTATTGAGTTGATCAATGTTATTTAAGCAACAGTTAAAATGAAAATGAAGCGTGCAAAAATTAAAAGAAATTATAATTAAAAGGAATCTCAAATAGTCTATTGGGCCTCTATAATTCTTAAATTTTAAAAAAATATATACAAAAGACTAAAGAATGTTAGTTACTTCGGCAGCCCTCAAAGCAACCAATATTTGAAATCTAGCCCACATACAGATATAAGTCAGTTTTTAAAAGATAATTTTCTCCCTGAGGACTTACTGGTTACATCTGAGTTGATGTTTCATCTCAACATCATGTTGATTGATACAAAAATAGATAGATGGAAGGATGGATGGATGGATGGATAATAGATAGACAAAAGACAGATGATAGATAGGAACACAGATGCAGATATACATGTAATGATATCTATCTCTATCTATACACTTTTAAATAATTTAATTTTTATTAGATTCATAATCATGATTGTGTGAACTAAAATCTAAGTTACCAAACATCTGGATGGAAAACACTAATATGTGGATGTTTTCCTACAAAACTACAGACACCTGTGCATTTTTAAAATGAAGGCTGTTTCTCGTATTTCATCCAGGACAAAGGCTAAACTTGTGCTATCTCCTACATCCTCCAGCTGATACCATTTCTGGTATAATTCTGAGCATTCAATAACTACTACCTGAGCGTAATGACAGCAATGATGATGTTGCCGATTGTATCGGTCACAGTGCTGACAGGAGGAAGATGGTCCACTTAGCAGGCGTGACTGAGGAGAGCTAGGCAGAGGCATCATCACAAACCTCTGAGCAGAATTAGGGGAAGAAAAGGGACAACAAAGTACCCAGAACTAGTCACAGCAGGGAGCCACATCTGGCCATGGGCCTGAAGGAGCAAGAAAGGGGACGGTTCCCAAAGCCAGGTGAGCTGTAGCTGTCAGATAGGTTGTGGACTAGACCTAAGGTCTTGGGTAGGAGAAAGCAGCCATTGTTGATGCAGGCCCAGCAGGGTGGGAGGCGGGGGGATAAACACCCCAAATTGTCTGTCCTCCCTCCCTCCAATTCCCTGATGATGCCCCCCCCTTGACAAAACCCATCTGAAAGCCTGAAGGAAGCCCAGGAGCTGCAGTCTGTGGAGACCCTGGGGCCACAGGGCAGGGGAGACAATATTGGAGAGTCGATGTTGGGATGTTGGGGGTAAACAGAGATAGCTGAGCACAGCCCAGCTCTTTGGCCTCTCAGAGTGTGTGCTGTTGTTGGTGAATTCAAAACCTGTGCTCTCAACACAAGAGACAATCCAGTCACCTTGTTGTGAGGTGAGGTTAATTCAGACAGTTACCACCTGCAACTCAAGTAGGAGCCGCTGACCATACGAGATAATAAGGGACAATGAAGGGGTAGGAATGATGAATTGTTAAACATAGCTGCTCCAGTCCCTATTTCCAGAGTGTCATGAGTTCTAAGATGATCATCATAGCTTCAATTAATCACACCTTGTTCCTCTTACACTCTGTCTACACTGCAGTGTTGTTTTTCTTTGTTTCAGAACCCATGTCTTTAGTGGCCCTGACTTTATGGAGTTGTTGCAGGTTCCTACTGGTCAGTGCTAAATGCTAACAGTGGTACTTCTGGGTGATGGGACACATGGTGCGACCATTGAATTGGGTGAGTATGAGCCCATGGTTGCAACTACTTCCCCTTGAAATGAATTCTTTAGTCAAAGGAGACATTATATGGGAAACTATAGTAATGGATCAGTCTTCTTCTTAAAATATGGATTGTGATAATGGCAGAAGCATTTCAGCTAGGGAAGGCAAACGTGCTTCTGGGGACATGTATTTCTGTTGGGAGAGACTGTTGCCCCATCAATAATGAGAGGGCTCCAATGAGCTCAGCCTGGAAAAGGTGCCACAGTGGGAACACAACATTGGTCCTTTGTGGCAGCAGGCAGACCAACCTTGATGAGCAATGCTGTTAACCCATGCATACCCTCCATCCCTGCCATCATGGGCACTTTGCTTGTTGATTCATTGTGCAAGGATCAGGGGTGCAAGGGAAAGAGACAGACTGCTGCCCACAGCGCTGTTCATCATGCCCCTCTTGATATTTGGAAGCTTTTTATAAAGTGGATCCCCTCACGTGCATAGGAAATAAATACCTTGACACCCTGTGCCCATTCCAAATCTCCCCTAGATGCCTTCATCATTGACCTTCCAATCTTGTGCTTTCCAAGTCCCTGACCAGCTAGCTACCTGATTAACCCCATCCTATAAATCATTGAGAAAATATGCTGAAAAAGACCTCTTTAAAGTGTTAAAAAGCAAAGATGTCACTCTGAGGACTAAGGTGGGCCTGACTCAAGCTGTGGTATTTTCATTCGCCTCACATGCACTCGACCCCCATGCATCTGTCAGTTTGTCATACTGCGAGGGCTTGCGTGTTGCTGTGATGTTGGAAGCTATACCACTGGCATTCAAATACCAGCAGGGTCACCCATGGCAGACAGGCTCCAGCTGAATGTCCAGACTAAGACAGACTAGGAAGAAGGACTCGGCAGTCTACTTCTGAAAAGAATTAGCAGTGAAAACCTTATGAATAGCAGCGGAACATTGTCTGATATAGTGCCAGAAGATGAGCCCCTCAGGATGGAAGGCACTCAAAAGATGACTGGGGAAGAGCTGCTGCCTCATAGTAGAATCAACCTTAATGACATAGATGGAGTCAAACTCTATGCTGAGCAAATAATCCAAGAAGCTGGAATATATGAAGATGAATAGGGCATCAGGATCGGAGGAAGACTCATTAAAAACCTGTGATATGCAGATGACACAACCTTGCTTGCGGAAAGTGAAGAGGACTTGAAGCACTTATTGATGAAGATCAATGACTACAGCCTTCGATATGGATTACACCTCAGCATAAAGAAAACAAAGATCTTTGCAACTGGACCAATAAGCAACATATGATAAACAGAGAAAAGATTGAAGTTATCAAGGATTTCCTTCTACTTGGATCCACAATCAATGCCCGTGGAAGCAGCAGTCAAGAAATGACACATTGCACTGGGCAAATCTGCTGCAAGAGATCTCTTTAAAGTGTTAAAAAGTAAAGATGTCACCTTGAAGACTAAGGTGCCTGACTCAAGTCATGGTATTTTCAATCGCTTCATATGCAAGTGAAAGCTGGACAATGAACAAGGAGAATTGATGCTTTTGAATTATGATGTTAGCGAAGAATATTGACTATATAATGGACTGCTGAAAGAATGAACAAATCTGTCTCGGAAGAAGTGCAACCAGAGTGCTTCTTGGAAGAAAGGATGGTGAGACTACGCCTCACATACTTTGGGCATGTTATCAGGAGGGATCAGTCCCTGGAGAAGGACATCATGCTTGATAAAGTAGAGGGTCAGTGAAAAAGAGGAAGACCCTCAGCCAGATGGATTGATATGGTGGCTGCAACAATGCACTCAAGTATAACAACGATTGTGAGGATGGCACAGGACCGGGCAGTGTTTCATTCTGTTGAGCGCAGGGTCGCTATGAGTCAGAACCGACTCAATGGCACCTAACAACAAAAACAACGACATATGCACGTGAAAGCTGGACAAAGAATAAGGAAGACCAAAGAAGAAGTGATGCCTTTGAATTATGGTGTTCGCGAAGAATACTGAATATACCATGGACTGCCAGAAGAATGAACAAGTCTGTCTTGGAAGTACAGCCAGAATGCTCCTTAGAAGTGAGGCTGGGGAGACTTTGTCTCGTGTACCTTGGACATGTTATCAGGTGGGACTACTCCCTGGAGAGGGACGTCATGCTTGGTAAAGTAGAAGGTCAACAAAAGAGTGAGACCCTCAAGAGATGGACTGACACAGTGGCTGCAACAATGGGCTCAAACATAGCAATGATTGTGAGGATGGCACAGGACTGGGTAGCGTTTTGTTCTGTTGTGCATGGAGTTGCCATGAGTTGGAACTTACTGTATGGTACCTAACAACAACAACACAAACCAGCGTAGAGGCATACCGCAGGCCATCTCCCCTTCACAGAGTACGCAACAAAGTTTATAGAACTGTTTTGTTTTGTACAGCCTTAAATCCTACCTATTGAGAGGACTTCCTTTAACCACTGCCCTTCAAGGCGACTCCTGAGTAGGTCTGCAGTGCCGCACAGATTACTGCAACCAGTGCCAGCACAGGGCCAGGTTCAACTGTTCATCCAAGACTGCACTTTTCCTCCTCTGTTAATAGGTCATAAGAACTCAACCTGCCGCAGAGGTGTGGGTGGAGGAGAGGTACCAAGGGAAGATGCGATTATTTCTTGCAGTTCACTTATGCTTTCCAGAACTTCCCAGGTTCAGTCTTGTATGGACAATTTTACTTTAAATGAAATGTTGCTGTGCATGTCCAATACAATTTTATGTCGGGTTGATTAGATAACAGTTCACGATGGGCAATGTAGTTTGCAGTCCCTTTGCATTCCATGGTCAGGGTGTCAGTCTCTAGCAGGGCAAGGACCAAACCAAGAGTGGCTTTTCAGGTGGATAGTTGGTGGAGAAGGGCATTACCTTCCTACAAAGCCCTAGAGGTCACCAGAAGCTCCATATTCCTGGCTCCTGTAGCTTGGGCTGCATCCTCAGCCCCAGCTCCTGCAGTGCATGACCACCAGCATCAGCCAGCGACCTTACACTGACCCAGGCATCTCCTGGGTGTTTCTGTAGCAGATGCATCTGGTGAAACAACTGCCCAGCACCCTAGAGGGCAGATTTGTGGCAAGTTCCGCCAGTGCAGCACCACTGTTGACGTCTTTGCCATTCACTGAGCCCTAGTTGTGCTGTCCTCTCCAGCAAGGTCTGCACTCAGTCATGCGGGAGTGGGGGAAGAGCGTTCCTTAGATGTTCCGTCTCAACCCTCAGGGTAGTAGCTGTCCTCTAAACCCTTATTACTCCAATCCCGTTACATTGAGTACTTCTTTACATTAAAATGTCCCTGTGCAAATTATAGTGCGGTTTCTGTTGGCTGATTGTACCCTGACTGATCCAGAATTGGAACTTGCTTCTTCAGAGTCTGGCTCCTGCAGCACCGCCTTAGATACTTCCAGTACGATCGGGTCTGAGAGCCAAGAAGGGGAGCAGCTTGCATTGGGCAATGGTGCTGGAACCCATGGAAGCAACCCAACGTGGAGGTGATTTGTTAAAAATATTGTTGTTGAGACCAGGCTATATCCCAATGAAGAGTAAATCCTAACTTTCCCAGTCTCATTATAATATGTGTGGCAAAGGCGCTATTTTGGGGATTGATTAACTAACGAGAAGGAAGGTGAGGAGGTTGTGTCACTGAGAACTAGGACTCAAAGACTTGCATCTGAGTAGAGACTCCATCAATCTGGAAATAAATAAATGCTGTTCAATAATTTAAAGAATACAATTAATTAACCAAAAGTTTATCGAAAATTGTTTCATTCCAGGACTATCACTGTTAATTGCCGCTGAGTCAGCTCCAACTCATGGCCATCTTATGTATAAGAGAATGAAATGACACCCAGTCCTGCTCCATCTTAATGATCGCTGGCGTGTAGGAGTCCATTGCTGTGAATATTGTGTTACCCCATCTCAGCGAAGTCCTGTTATTTTCGTTGGCCCTCTACTTTACCAGACATGATGTCCTGTATCACTTACCCAGCTCTTAACTGCAATAGTATTTTCTTTCTGAATCTTTCCAAAATAAAGAAAACCTTCAACACGATTACCCTGCTTAAGATTGTGTGGGGAATCTCAGCCACAAAAACACATTGGTTTAAAATATTTATTAATTAAAAAAAATTTAAAATTTTTTTTATACAAAGATGATGAGAAAAGTCTCATGCAAACGCTGGGCATACAATAAAAATAACGCAAATATTAATACGATGAATTTGTACAAAATAATTCTTTTTGAAATAGGACCTCTGACAAACAGTGGGGCTCCCTTCTCCAGGCCTGGACGCCCCCTCAGGAATGAGACAATCACCCTTAGAAACGCGTATGTGATCTGTGGCCCGTGTGTCGAGATGCTCACAGTTGTCACTATGGTTGATGATAAACGCCCTACTACTACAACTCGGAAAACTAGACCGAGGTCTAGGGACAGCTGAGCAAGGAACTCCTCAACACCACTGAACTCCTGAAGAATAGAAGTGACTCACAAAGACTTCAGAGAAGGTTCAGGTAATCGGCTTACATGATGAAAATGCCTTGAGATTGTTATAGACTGTGTCAGTTTCTGCTTAATTACAAACCTGCCGTGGATTTATAATTTGTATATATTACAAGTAATTTGCATAATTAAAACAATTAAGGGACTGACATATCATGGCAATTAGAAATGCATCAAACTCTGAATGTTGTACAAAAGAGAGAGCTTCAATATGAAACAGTAATCCTCTGAGAACTAAATCCAAGGTACCCAAAGAGTGCCCGGCCAGGTGGCAGCGCTTGGGTCCGTGGCAGCACCCGAGCCCACGCTCCTCGTCTTCTGCATGCTCCTTCTCCACCTGGCACTCTCAGCGCCGTCCCACGTGTCTTATTGCATCGGCCACACACTCATCTCATTTTTCGTAGTCTTAGTCTGTTCTCCTTGTCTCGTTTCTTAAGAATCTGTATGAATTGGTTGAAAAAATGCTCCTGGTCCTTCCTTTTTTGAACAAGTCGAAACCTCTGATCCCGGCCATGCTTCTCAGCAAACTCCTTGAATGTAGTCCTGAAAAACAAAGACGTTCCTAAGACACGTTCCCTGAGGATGCGTCCTGGTTTCCCTGCACGCTGCTCACTAGCATTGGCTGAGATGCACGACGTCCTTCCATCAACTGAGCTGTTGGGTGCAGGGAAAGGTGAGACACTTGGGCAGGTCTGGGGGCTGAAGTGAGCAGTTCTGGGCTATGGACACCTCCTCCAGCACCTGCTCCCCATGCTGAGTGTTAGCCCCACTGGGATCCACCAAGGTCCTGACCCAATCTGCAGATCTTCCTTACATCTACATCTGGTCAGCCTTTGGAGATGACCTTCTCCTCACCTCCTCTTCAGCCTTACCTCATTCGGAGCCCCCTGCCACCCCATCCCTTCTCCAGTCAATGAGGCCTTCTCCATCGGGGTGCTCTCACCATGCTCTTGTCTGTCACTGGTCTTTGCAAATGCAGTTCCCTCTGGCTGGCATATCCTTCCCATAGATTTACTTACCAGCAATACATACTCAGCACTTAAAGCATACCTTCTTAGGGAAACTCGCCTGATCTCAGAGAGCTGGGTATGTCTCTTTCACAACCCTCGTCACAGTGATAATCTTACTAAAACTTCACTGTGCGAATTTGCTCTTCGAACTCCCTCTCCCCCACTTGAGTGGGAGCACCATTATCTGCTTTGTTCTTTCACTGAAGGTTCCGAAAGTCTAGCCTAGTGCTGGCGTGTAGTCTGTACACAAACCCTGAGTGAACGAAGGCATCATTGCTGGGCCAGAAGTCCTTGTAAGGAAACTCGTATGAGGCCAGGCCAGTCCAGCCAGGCCATTCTCAGTGGTCGGGGGCAGCTCAGAGCAGAGAGTAGATGCTTCTTTGCAGTGATGAATGGAACCTTTGCAAGCACCAGATCCTCTCCCACTGTCCCTTCTCTCAGGCGTGAACTTGAAGCCAGGAATAGTGACAGCCACACAGCGTCCAGGCCATGAGGATCTGGTGTGTGCAAACATGACCAATCATTTCAACGACAGACAAGTTTCCGGTTCTTTCTGGTCTGCTTCCCTGAGAGCCCAGAAGCTGGCCTGGAGGAGGGCATGGCCCCAGGGCGCACAGGAAGTTGTTCAGTGGGAATTCTTTGTCTTGTGCATTCTTATTATTCCAACCATTGCTATTTTCAAAGAACTTTATATTTCACTATGGGCATTTAATTATGTAATCAATTATTATAACTTAATCATTCTTTTTTTTTATATGTGAACATCAAGATTACACTGACAAGGCTGTTAGAAAACAAGCAGAATAATTAGCAGACTCGTCTTCACTGTTGTTACTGAGCAATTAGTCCCACTCTTTCCTCAGTCACCTCTGCCATTTCCCTGGTCACCTCTGCGCTGGGCTCCCTTCCTGTGCTTCTCTGAGGAAAAGCGCCTCTCTCTGCTTTTCTCCTCTTTCCTTCCTTCTTTCTCTCCCTCCTTCCTCCTCTTTCCTTCTCTACCTCCCTCCCTTCTCCCCTTCCTTCCTTTCCTCCTTCCTTCCTTCCATGATTTAGCAATTGTTCTAAGCGAGATATAGCTAAAAAAAATACTTGTTTCTGTTTCTACCACTGATTGACATGTGAAAAGTAAGATGATCCGAACCAGCAAGGGCTTCTTTTTCCTACACCTGCCTGGGTCAGATCCTAAACATTTTCAGTTAGGGGCTGGGTGGAAGCATCCTCTAGACACTCTGCGAAGCAGTGCCCCTGAGAAGAAAGGGAAAGTTGAAACTCTGTGGTCCCACAGTCAGTCATCCTGTGGTGGACAGAGCTAAACCATGGCTAGAATCAGCCTTCTGCCATGACTGCATGCTTCAACCACAGAAAATCACAATGTGCAAATGCTCCTTAGAAGGGAGGACGGTGAGACTTTGTCTCATGTACTTTGGAAACGTTATCTGGAGGGACCAGTCCCTGGAGAAGGCCATCGTGCTTGGTAAAGTATAGGGTCAGCGAAAAAGAGGAAGATGCTCAAAGAGATGGACTGACACAGTGGCTACAACAATAGGCTTAAACATATCAACAATTGTGAGGATGGTGCAGGACTGGGCACTGTTTTGTTCCATTGTACGTAGGGTCACTATGAGTTGGAACCGGCTCGACCGCACCTAACAACAACAACAAACAGTTCGACCCACTTTGCTCTTCTAGATTCACTGTCCCTGATGGGGATAATTCATGCGACTTTTCCCCATTCAGATAGTATCTCTCCTTAGAATAGTTGGGAGAAGTCTTATGAGGACTATGTTACCGACCCTAAGTGACCAAATTACTGACCAAGTGGATTAACAATCAAAATATGAAAGCTTACATCTCCATTATAATGCATCAATTAATGTCCATTTAAAAAATAATGTTGCATGTCCCAATCCAATATGAAAATACATTAAGCTAAATAATTTCTATACTTACAAAGTTACAGTTTATATTCTAAAAGCAGTACATTTTCATTATTTAAAAACAGTTCATTAAAGCTAATTTTAAAAAAGAGTTAAGCATTTGCATTTTCCCAGTTTATATCACTTCTTTTCCTATTAGTTTGTTGTATTTAATGAAAACTGTGCCTTATTAGTTTAGGCAAGTTTTGGCAACAGCTCACTCTGTTCAAATGCCCTAGTTTGTAAAATCCTCATGTTACCCTCTGGCCCAAACCTCTGGAGCCCAGGGAATCTGTAGGGTCTGTTTTGCTGTTATTGTTTGCTGTCTGTTTTGTATTTTTATCCCATCTCACCAGGTCTCACCTATTGATCGGCTGTTCAGGTCAGGAAGGCGGGGCTGCTGACCTTTTGAAAACCACGTAAGGCAGGAAAAACATGATTATGGGGCATTCGATTAACAAACAGCACTCGTTTGGGGGGGTTGGACGTCCAGGAGTTGACAGCACAGTGAAGGAGAAGGCAGGCTTCTCTCCCTGACAGGTAGGTCCTTAAAAATCACACTTGTGATGTGTGTAGAACATTGGGTTACATAATTTAGCAGAAACAGGCTTTAAACGTTCTCACGAGACCACCTGGGAGGCGGGATGAGAAGGCAGGAAGGGACAGGAGTGGGTTGGATGGACACGGGAAAACCGAGGTGGAAAGGGGTAGGGATTGCAACTAATGTCGCATAACAATATGTGTATGAATTTTTGTATGAGAAATTAACTTGAGCTGTAAACTTTCACCTAAAGCACAATAAAAAAAAAAAAAAAACAGTTCTCTGATGATAGTTAGTAAAATTCCATCCCTGGAAACCACTTGCTATGTTTCTCTCCATACCTGGGTGACACTTTAGATTCCTCCAGAAGTTTTTTGAATTCTTCTTTGGCTAGCAGCAACTTATTTTTCTTTTCCTTGTATTCTTCTTTTATTCTTGTCTTGACAAACTGTTCAAATATCTGAAAATGCACACACACGAGAAAAGTATTACAAAGTTGCCTATGAAACATAGCAAGACGCAGAGATAAGCCTCTTGCCTTCACAGCCGCTGAAGCTACAATCGCTAGCCCTTCAATAGTGACGCACTCGATGGGGCCAAGAGGTCTAAGTCAGTAAACCTGGGTATGGTTCTCCCCACACCGGCACGCTTCCAGGTCAAACAGCAGGTCCGCCTTGCTTGGGAAATCCGAGGAACGGTCTGGCCCCCTCGGTAGGCGTGTGAGGCAGCTAACAGGTTGGAAATCCTGGCTCGAAGAGCCTCAGTGAGTCTGGTTTCAACACTTAGTGGGCAGCTTTGCAGCACGCGTTGCCTCACCAACCTCACAACGCTGCCGCAGCACCAGAAACACGTCATAATCCTTAATGAGCCCTGTTCTCTTCCTGAGGCAGCGTCACGGGCGTTTGATTCTCCAAAAATGATGCTAACTTGTGAAACGGAACTGAATCAAACATCTCTGATCCCCCACACTCTTGTGTCCAGGAAAGCCCATTGGGAACCTGGTTCATCATTGAGGGCTCACTGGGGATAAGGGAGAGGCCCTTCTGAGGATGGCCTGGGGCTCCCCAGAAGCTCATGGGGACCCTCAATGTGGAAACAACCAGCAAGAGGCTGGCCTGGGCATGCTACTCTCCCCGGTTTAAAGTAAAGGGTGTTTGAAAGCCAACCCAAGCGGGAAAGCCCTAGTCCTCAGCATAAAGTGTATGCAGATTTTCTGGTAGATAAATCCATTCAGGACTCCAGAACATTTCTTCTTGAAAACCAGCAGCTGACATAACAAACCTCTTCTTTGCAATAGTTCACAGAAGGATCCTTCTCTTTGTCAGCTCAGGAGCTACCATTGCTCCAGAGCCAGGAAGTTCCTCAGGTACAGTTTATAAACCCAAAGTGTGTGTGAGGGGAGGCTGTTTCTTTCCTAAGGTTCTCCAAACTTCAAGAACATTAAAACGAAAACGTGGAGATAATTTAAAATACATGTAAACGTACATAAATAGATCAATAAAAGTTCCACCTATGAGGCCGTAAGGTCAATAAGTAGTAGTCCTGCTTCAGCCCAGTCAATGGCCATTGCAGAACTACCGTGACGTGGCCTGGGCACCACGTGGCCTGGCTACCACGGACTCAGCGGGTCTCTAGCCTCCCCACCAAGTGGACGAAGACGAGAGAGGAAGGGAGGGCAGACCAAAGCCTCGACGAGTCACCATTTAATGAGTGGTTCTCTTTGGGCTCCGTCTTATTATTCCTCACTCTGTTTCAGTAGTGGTGAACCTTTACCAGCTTACAAATACAAAATGCTACTCCCCTCCGGAAGACCCAGCAGCAAAATGAAATATTAACGCATATGACTTAAATTTAGAATGTGTGCATATATATTTAAGTAAGAACATGATCAGCTTTTTTCACCTTCAAGGCAAATACTAATGCAAGCTCTCATGTCTTACAATTTAAACTCATAAAAGAGGTGAGTGCGGGGTTAGTATCCAAATAAAAGCTGGTGGCTCCATCATTACTCAGAGTTTTGCTCTGTTAATTTTAAATCTTGATGGAAAGCTTGCTTGCTATGGGGTTAGAGTGCTCAAGAAATAACCTGCTTCTATTTCTGCCTGGAACCGTTTGTACATCTCATCATATTTTTCTCTCTTTCCCATTGCTCCGTTGCTTTATCTATGCAGTTATAATTGAATGTAATAGTTTTTTTTTTTTTTTTTTTTCCTGTTTAACAGATTATACTGGCTTTCTCCAGAGCGGGACATGACATGACTTTTTAAAAAGATACCACTGGGCATGATCTCATTATGACATGTTCTGATATGGTAAAATGAAACACCATTTGTTCCCATGGAAACAGGTCTGATTAGCACCCCTGTGACCCCTACTCTCTGTTTAAGCTCATTCATTTCTCCTTTGCAATTCCCTGGTAAAGGGATGCCTGCAGTTTTTACACCATAAGCCTTAGCTTTTCCTATGAACATATTATGTGACAGATAGCAGGTCCCGTATAGATTCTGCTTGCTAACTACATTTATACATGAACAGGGCAGTGGTTTTTGAATGGGGCCCAAAAATTGTTTCTTTTATCCGCTCAGCTTCAGTAACCTTCCTTATGTAAGCTGCAACCTTTCTCCTTTGATGCAGATTGGGTTTTTCTTACAAGGAGTCCCTGGGTGGTGCAAACGGTTAATGCTCTAGGTTGCTAACTGAAGATTGGAGGTTCAAGTCTACCCAGAGGTGCCTCAGAAGAAAGTCCTGGTGATCTACTTCCAAAAAGTTGGCCACCGACAACTGTCTGTAGCACAGTTCTACTCAGACACACAGGTGGTCACCGTGAATCAGAGTCGACTTGTGGCCAACTGGTGGTAATGGTAGTTCTCTTTCAAGTGTAGGCGTTTAACTCAGGTGTTCTCTGGATGCTGAGGTGGATCAGCTAGCAGTCAGTGAAGACTGCTTCCGTCTCTTCCCCATGGGCCCTTCTGGGACCCATGCTACAATATGTTGAGGCACGCCTGGCCGCTCCTTGTGGGTGATTTCATGGGAATATCTGTAGGCTTTCCCAGAACAGCAGTGTGGGTGGGGGTTGAGGCTCCAGTCTGTGATTATTCTGCAGGGGCACAGCCAGGTGAGTGTGGGACTGGTCGTGGTCAGCGCCTGACCCCTCTGACCACGCCCACTCATCCTGTTTCCTTGGATGCACCCTGTGCCAGATGCCATGTCTATCAGGTGCTCAGAGGGCAGGGGCCATGCTCTGCCATGAACCAACTCAATAGAGGAAGCACATTGAGCATCTTGTGTCCCAGTCATTCTCAGTACCTGGGACACACAGGTGTGACTTCAGCAGCAAGCGGGAACTCACAGAAGACCAGATCATAAATTGGCCTTTTTTTGGGGGGGTTGGAAGGGTCTTCTTAAATCTCCTTTAACAGGGCTAATGGCCTCTAAGTCATCAGCTAAATAGAGAAAGAACTATTCTGATGACAACAAAGATGCCAATGCAAACCCAATCTATGTATTTTCTGCTTGCTATTAGACATTAGCCAGTTTGTAGATCTTAACTATGACATAAAATAACCAGGTCATATAAATAAATGGGCCTCTTACCGTGTGTTTTCATAGTTGAACTTTTTGATTTTTAATATTGCAAGAAAAAGGGAAAATATTATTATTATAAGCTACAATTTTCCTGAACAAGAGAAAGAAAACATAATGCCCAAACCCATCTTATTCTCTTGTAGTATTATTTTGAGCCATTGCTAACATGCTGCACATATTTTCAGATGCTTCTTCCTGGAAAATGTAACTCAGCTAGAAGGAAACACAAGATGATTAATTCCAAGTTCTTTATTCCAGATGTGGCCAAGTCCAATGACTCCATCACAACCCCACAGCCCCCAACACTGGGCCTCCTAGTGAAGATTTCATAATTCTAATGGGGGTGGGGTCACTAGGGCATGCGTCCTTATGACTGAGACAGTGTTTTGTTCCTTGCGTCATTGATAACTTCTAAAACCACAAAACCAAACCTGTTGCCACGGAGTCAATTCTGACTCATGGTGACCTCACGTGTTACAGAGTAGACCTGCTCCATGGGGTTCTTAACTGCAATTTTTATGAAAGCAGATCACCAAGCCCTTCCTCTGCAGTGTCACTGGGTGGGCTTGAATTGTCAACGTTTAGGTTAGTGGCCAAAGGTAAACGGTTTGTGCCACCATATGCTTAAAGGAACTTCAGGAGCCCACGACAGAAATGCAAATAAAGTAACAATTTCCATACTCCTAGTCTGAGGTTTTATTAGACTGCTTCTGTTATGTGCCGTTGAGTCAATTCCTACTCATAGCAACCCGATGTGACAGAGTTGAACTGCCCCATAGGATTTCCTAGGCTGTAATCTTTATGGAGGCAGATCGCCAGGTCTTTCTCCCACAGAGTGGCTGAGTGGGTGTGAACTGCCAAACTTTTGGTTAGCAGCTGAGCACTTAATCACTGCACCTATAGGGTTCCTCAGATGGATACTATGTAACACACGCTGAAGGAGTCCCTCCTGCCTGAAATAACTCCTGTGACTCTTCTGTTTTCATTATAGCCATTGATGAATCACTTTCTGTGTGTATTGTTTCTGCACTCACAGGGCAGAGGAGGGGAAGACGCCACTTCATACATGGGGTCTGACTGGGACTCCACTTCATACATGGGGTCTGATTGGGACTCCACTTCACACATGGCGTCTGATTGGAACTCCACTTCATA
>NW_004443967.1:20337929-20350699 GCF_000243295.1 Trichechus manatus latirostris
ACTCCACTTCATACATGGGGTCTGATTGGGACTCCACTTCACACATGGCATCTGATTGGCACTCCACTTCACACATGGCATCTGATTCAAACTCCACTTCATACATGGCGTTTAACTGGGACAGAAACCAACACGCAGGAGTCTGGATCTTCCTGAATTTATCAGTCTGTCTCGTGTGTGCTCCATGGACCCTCAGGTTCCAGGCTGGGCAGACAGAGGCTGTGCAAGCTATGCCCTCTGTCTGTCCCTCAGTCTGGGAGACAGTATTTGACTCAGTGCTCTCATGTGTAAACTGGCCCGGGCAGACCCTCACCAAGGCTCTCTGTAAAATGGCCTCCAGGCAAGCTGCCTCTGATCCATTCCTTGTTTGCTCGGGACCCGCTAACTAGAACTTCCATCCTTCAGTTTTGCTGCTAATGTTCTCTGGACTCTCCTATTTCACTATTATTATAAGACCTTATGTATTTTCAACATGGCCATTCAGAATGTGGTTAATGTTCCCAAAGTGTGTACAGGTAGTCCCCAACTCACAACTGGGTTCTGTTCCAAGAATCCGTCATAAGTCGGTTCTGACATAAGTTGACTTTTTTATTTTTTTTTAAGTTTTCATTACTGGTATTTTTATAAACCTGAACTTTGTCTTTAGGGGTTGAAAACATTACATATAAACTTACAGATATATTTTAAAACATACATACATATTACTTATGTTAAGATGTACCAAAAAAAAAAAAAAGACAGACGGTCGTAGGTGTGGTTTGTCACAACTCGAATATGTCATAAGTTGGGGACTACCTGTATTTTCATTTTTGAAAATAAGTATTTGTGTATGGGATCATGACCAGAGGGCTAGGTAAGGGCAGTAATCTGGACAGCCTTCCTCTGAACGTGTAACTGTTAGGACTCACAAGCCAGAGCCCCAACCCTACAGCTCCCACCCCCTAAAGACATAAAAAATGCAGCATAGGTTCATGGGCAATGAAAAGGCTTTCATGATCTCAGAATGAAGGGCCATTCCAATGCTAGGTCTACAGTTAGGCATCCCACTCTGCTGCAGTGTTACCTGTTTTCGTTCCTCTGAGTTTAGCAGGAGATAGCGTGGGTCAAACACAATTTTGTGTAATTCCTTCTCCCAGGTAGAAAACGCTGACACCTGAAGAAAGATATTCAACAGAGTTGCTTTTAGCATCTTGTGCTGAGCCTGGAGCTTCTATGAAATGATCAATGGTAAAAACAGCATTAAGGCACAACGGACTCAGTGATGCAGTGTGTACAGAAGTGTTAGACACATCAAGCTCTCTAAGAAAATCAATATTTAGAGCATTAGGAAATTTAATATCTAGATGTATGACACTATTTCTTCTTTGGGTATCTTTTAGGGCCATGCACCCCTGATCTGAAGTCCTAAGTATATCGGTGGAGGTGGGACATTCCAGAATGTCACATCTTGGAAGGAGAAATGATAATTTATAAAATCTCTTGGAACCCAGTCTTACAAATATGCTGGTTTAGCATAATTTTATTTTTAATCAATATTTAAACTGCTTAGGTATGTCATTGATCAAAACAAACCATTTTACAATAGTCTGAGGTTTAAAGAAAAGCTACAAAGACATTACAGATAGTTACTACATACCACGCAGCCAGTTTCCCATATTGCTAAGGTCTTACATTAGCAGGGTTTACTTGTCATAACTATTGAACCAATACTGATGAGTTATTATAAACTAAAGTTCATACTTTATTCAGATTTCCTGTTTTTAACCTAATGCCCCTCTTCTGTTCTAGGATCCCATCCAGGACACCACATAACGTTTAGTCCCCATACATCCTTGATCCTCTTGGCTCTGACAGTCTATCAGACTATCCTTGTCTTTGATGCCCTTGACAGTTTCAAGGAGGACTGGTCCCGATTGGGGCTGGTCTGAAGTTTTTTTCTCATCGTATCACGTTTTTCTACACTGGGGTCAGGGGTTTCGGGAGGAGGACCACAGAGGTGTAGAACCCTTCTCATCACATCGGATCAAGGTTATAGACCATCAACAGGACTTACCACTGTGGGTGTTCACCTTGATCACCTGGCTGACGTAGAGTCTGTCAGGATTCCTCACTGTAAAGTGACTCCCTCCCTCTTTCTGCACTGCATTCCTTGGAAGGAAGTCACTATGCTCAGCTCACATTTAAGAGGTGACTATCTCATAAGTTATTTGCAATTCTTCTGGATGAGAGATTTGCCCTTTCTTCCACATTTATTTATTTATTCAATCATTTATTTATATCAGTATGGACTCCAAGTTATTTACTTTATACCTTAGGTTACAACCCAATACTTCTTTATATTGTTGTGCAAATTGTTCTAGCTCTGGCTGTTGGGAGCTCTCTCAGTTGGCTCCTCTGACAAACCCCCATCATTTTGTTCTTTGAGCACGTCCTTACATGGTATTACAAGATACTCCAGGCTCATCTTGCATATTTCCTGCCTCAACTCTAAAGTCAGTCATTTCTCTGAGGAGCCCTGGTCCTCTTTATTGGAGAATGGTATTAGAAACCAAGATCTGAAAAGACCAGGCTTAATGGTCGGACTGAGACGGGAGGAACCCCAGAAAGCATGGCCCCCAGATTCTCTATCAGCCCAGAACTAAAAAATTTCCGAGGCCAACTCTTCAGACAAAGATTGGACTGGACTGTGGGACATAAAATGATCCTCTTGAAGAGTGTGCTTCTTAGCTCACGTGGATACATAAGACTAAATGGGCAGCTCCTGTCTGGAGGTGAGATGAGAAGGCAGACAGGGTCAGGAGCTGGTTGAATGGACACTGGAAACCAGGGGTGAAAAGGAGACGTGTGCTGTCACAGTATAGGGAGAGCAGTTAGGGTCACATAACAATGTGTGTATACAGTTTTGTATGAGAGACTGACTTGAAATGTAAACTTTCATTTAAAGCACAATGAACAACAACAAAAGAAACCAAGATGGGGCGGCAGGGGCGGGGTGGAGGGGTGCTCATTGCTTCTGGGGTGCGGTGCTCCTAGACTCTCTCAGCTGAGAGAACAAGGGAATGTTGAAGCCATTTACAGCCACTAACTAAATATGGTCTATGCCCTTGGCCCCATGCTGGGGGCTGGGGATTCAGAGAAAGTAAATCAAGGCCCTGGGCATCAGGAAGGGCATAGTCTCAGAAGGGAGATACCTAAACTAAGGGTCTCCTGAGAGGTCCCCCGTGCCCTTCCAGAGAGATGCCAGGAGCTGTGGGGCCTCAGGGGAGGGGCGTGGACTTCAGCCTGGGAGAAGGTTCCCAGAGAGCTAACCATGGGATGAATTTTGGAGCATGGACACTTGTCATGGCTCATCAAGGGGCTGGGAGCATGCTCCAGGAGGGGCTCTCCATGGGTGCAAAGGCGGGGATTCCTGAACTTGGGGGCGTGCAGGAACTGAAGGGGTTGAGCATGGTTGTTGGGGATGAAGGAGACCGTGGAGGGGCCAGGAGGAAGATGCAGGAGAGACTGCAGAGCAGACGTGCAGGTGCCCAAGGCATCTTGAGGATCGTAACCTTGAGAGCAATGCGGAGGGGGGGGTGGGGGGGAGCGCTGAGTGTGCATTTTCTGAGGGCCACTGAGCCTGCGCAGGGATTCCTGGGCACTGGGACAGGGGAGTGAGGAGGTGCTGGGGTGGGGGAGGGGATGCTAACTGGCCATTGCAAAATCAAAATCCCATTAATGTTCTTACTTTTGAACAAGTTAAGATCTTCCTAGTAAAAGTACTATTTGAATAAACGTGCTTTATTTGGCTACATCAAACCAGATGGGATTTTTTTTTTTCTTTTAATTGACAATTTCTATTTCAGTAATCAAAATAAAAGCCCTTTAGTCATCTGTGGCTGACTTGTTTTTTTTGGGTGGGAAGACCAGGCTCCACCCAGGGGTCTTCTTCAATTGACTGAGAGGGAGGTCACATGCTGCTATCCCCCAGGGCCCAGGGGAGGGATGGAGATCTACCAAAGTGTCCCTTCAGATGAGTTCACTGTTCTTTGGTGGAGTCACCTGACCATGTGAGCATCTGGAGCTGCTGTAAGAGAAGTTGTGGCCAGCCCCAATGCAGGTCAATGAGATGGGCAACTGTCCACCCTGTAGGGCCCTGTGAGCACCCTGGAAGGCCCAGCTGTGCAGGGAGGGCAGAGGGTGCTGAAGAATTGGCTTCATGTGACTAACTGCACCCGCTTCTTGAGAACAAACCCTATGGAGCACGTCTACCCTGAAACACATGGGGTTGTCATGAGTTGGAATTGACTTGACGGCAACTGGTTTTGGTCCACGTATAATAAGATTAATTTTAAAAAATTAGTAAGATAGTCCTTGCCGCCAAAGGAATTTAATCTTTCTGGAAGGCAAGGTACGTCATATCCTCAATAACTACAATACAAAAAAAAAAAAAAAAGTTGTGTCAGAGTAGAACTTTGCTCCAGAGGGTTTTCAATGGTTGAGTTTTTGGAAGCAGATTGCCAGGCCTTTCTTCTGAGGTGCCTCTGGGTGGGCTTGAACCTCTAACCTTTTGCTTGCCAGCCAAGCATGTTAACTGTTTGTACCACCAGGGACTCCTGATATAAACAGGCTGTCTTATGTTACCCCCAGCATGCTAACAGTCATGCTAACACGCAGCCGAGCAGGATGAGAATCACATGAGCCTTGTGTACATTCTGTATTTAACCCCCTGTGTGGCTGTCACCCCCACCCTGTGGGGGCCATGAGCACAGGGTTAGTGGGGTATCATTGGCTGCACCAGCATTAGCCCGTCTTTCCGTTCCGCCCCACACTTCTGCTGTGAGTGCTCCCTTCTCCAGGAAACGCTGGCCCGGCCCCTCTGATTCCATGTTAGTCTGTGGGTGTTAGCCTGTGCACCGCCATCTACTCCCCTCCATTCCCACAGCTGAAGACACCAGAGCTGGTGCTGGGAGCAAAGGCCCAGAGGGACGGAGGGAACCCCAAGGATAAAAGCCCAGGCAGCAGCAAGTCAGGTCTGCTTCCAGGTCCCTGACAGATGTCCCCGTAAACTGTCAACCATCAGCAGCAACATGACCCGCACAGGTCAGAGGCCCGGCCATGACTGCTGCCTGCAGGTTCTGGGGCATGTCCCCGCTGGGGAGATGGCAGGCAGGGGGGACTGCCACCTCAAGAGGGCAACTGGAACCCGCTCAGCGGAGACACAGCAAAGCCCTTCCTTTGAGAGCAGTTTTCCATGTCCTCCCAATGAAGATAACCGTGTTTTGAAAACACAGAAGTGCTTTTCCAGGACAAGGAGCAAAATGTCAACCACATCATCACAGCACTGGTGAGGGTCCTCTCACTCCTGAACTAGCACAACATCTCCCAACTGCTCCTCTTTCCTCCAGAGCCAAATTCCCTTGGTCCACAGCCCACCCAGCCAGGAGTTCTCCTTCCTAAGACCTCACACTGGTCAGCCATCCAGCGGGCACCAGGGCCCTTGTGGTCTGCCTCCTGCTTGCCTCCCAGCTTTGCTGCTTCCCTGGCCAGGCGGAGGTTCAGGCTGCCCCCACAGGGTCTACCTTCCTGAGCATCCCCACCAGGTGAAGCAGACTCTGTAGCCAAGAAGACACCTAAAGCATGGCCCAAGGGCTAGTCCACTCAGCTGGTCTAATGGGAGAGGGCCATGTCCACTGAACACATCACAGCACTGTCCACTGGGAGGTGACAACCACCTTGTGCACAAAGGGGAATCGTCACCAAGGGTTGGGGACCACTTATAAACCAAAACCGAATAACATGGTGCCCCCTTCAGTTCTGGGGCTCCTGGGGACCATTCTACTTCAGAGAAGAGCAGATTTTAAGTAGAGTGGTCTGAGACAGTTGGGTATGGCTGAACGGTGAGCTAATGTGAGTCCTCCAGTCCCCGGAGCAGGGCATCATCACCCCTGAGGTCATCACCCACCAAGCAGGGTGGGCGTTTCTGCGAGCAGAGTGTGTAAAAGCAGGCAGAGCTCTGTCTGTGTCTTCTGACACCAAAGGCTATTCGAGTACTTTTCAAATCCTTGGATCACAGGAAAGGCCAGGAATCAAAAGGCCAGAGAAAAGGGATGAGGCCAGCCCAAGGGTCACCCCTGCCAGATCTGGAATTGAGAGAGAAATTCTCTGACCTCGCAGAGACTTTGCTCTTGGCCAGGTACTGCTCTACATGTATCTGCAGGAACATGGGATGAGTGTGTCTGTCTGTCTGTCTGCATCCATCCATCCTCACGTACCTTCATGCATTGTCGCTTCATGCCTGTGCTTTATCACCATCCCTGGAGAGCAACGGCTGTCTCCCGTCAGCCATACTGAGCTTGGTTTTCACCAGGTCTCCATTATGGGCCCAATTCTCACCTCAAACACTAATACAGTTACTCTGTAAGCTACTGTTTTTGCCCACATTTGATTACCAAAATGTATATACACCTACTTCTCACTTATTGACTAACTCAGTATATGACATTTCACATTTACAACAATAGTAAAAAATCCACCATCTGGCTATCTTGTGCATTAATGACGGACATCTGCAGTAATGAACGCTGAAGAGCAAGGCAAGAGGAACGCTGGCTGTGATGGTTAAGGTTATGTATCCACTTGGCTGGGCAATGATTCTCAGTGGTTTGGCAGTTATGTAATGGTGTAATTTGGCAATTATGGCAATGATGTAGTCATCCTCCATTTTTGCATAATGCCAATTTTCACATAATGACCTGGTCTTTGGAACCTAGCCACGTCCAATAGTGAGGAGTAAGTGTACCTTGACTTCTTCAGCATTTTTAAATGGTGGTATTGAGATCAGAGCAGGGACTGTTAATCACTGAGAGAGGTTGTTCCTTCTGGGTTTGTGAAAGTCAAAGCCTCACAGGGAGGAGTGATCAGTAACACTTGTTCACCTCCATGGGCAGGTGGTGACACCTCCGTGGGCAGGTGGCAACAGGAGGTGGTCTTTTATCTTGGTGTCCCTTATGGCATTTATTAGTGTCTTGGTCTCCTGGGTGTCTGTAACAAAGTACCACAAACTGGGTGGCTTATAAGAACACAGACGTATTGTCTCTTATCTTCTAGAGGCTGGGGTCCCAAGATTAGGGTGTCTCCTGTGTGGGTTCCTTCTGCGGCTCTGAGGGAGAATCTGTTCCTGCTTCTCTCCAGCTTCTGGTGACAGCCGACTATCCTTGGCGTCCCTTGGCACCATAATGCCCGGCTCCTCCTCTAGCTTCACGGCCATCCTTGCCCTATGTCTCTGTTTCTGTATCTCTTCTCCTCTTTTATGAGGACACCAGGCATATAGGATTAGGACCACCCCACTCCAGTGGGGCCTCAGGTTAGACTAACTGGGAATGTCCTCAGAGCCCCTGTTTCCAAACATGACCACACTCACAGGTGCAGGGTGAGGACTTGAGCACACGTTTAGGGGACACCTTTCAGTCCACAGCAGTCGCTTTGCCTTTCCTTCCTCTTCCCTTCTCTACACTCCTTCCAGGCCAAAGTCAGGTTCACAGGTGACCTTGAACTTATATTTTGGGGGGCACAATTCAATCCATAACAATCAGTATAGACAAATGAACAAAACTCTACGTACTGCTATGTTCTGTTATGTTAACAATACAAGAACAAGAGAAATAGACAAGGAGACTTCACAAAGACGTGTGCAGAACTGCTCGTCCTCCTGCTAGACAGAGTCGGGCTGGGCTGGGGGGGTCTTCCTCCTCTTCCTTGTCCCCTCCACATTGACAGGCCACACCTCCCCGAGATCCTCTCCATCACTGTAGGCACCTCCCCTCCAGCACCTGCTGCAGGCTGGTGGGCTGCTGGCCCACTTCCCTTCCTGCTCTTGCTTGTCTCTCCTGTCTTTCCCTCCTGGACTCGGAGGAATTAACTGAAGGTCCCAGCAAGGTGAGGCAGAAGTCCCTTCTCACTGAGAGGAGGGAGGTGGGGGACATGGGTACAGGGACTCTGAGTGGCACTGAGACACAGGGCAGGTGGAGGTGACAGAGACTCACCCATGGGGGAGTCCCTATGGGCCACCTGTAGCAGGCCCCTGGCTGAGCCTGCTGACCTCTGCTTCCAGGGCCTGGTAATTTCTCAGAATGAAATTCGCATCCCAGAGAACTGGCATCGTGAGGGATCGTGGGAGATGGGGTGCGGAGCAGGGGATTGGAGGAGGCAGTCCTCGGAGCGTCGGGCTCAGGCAGGGTCAGGGTGAAGAGTTGATGGAGTGTGCGGTCTGTGAATTTCTCATTCTTACACAGACGCGGATCCAAGCTCCCAGGAGGCTCTCCTCTGTAACAGGCTACAGTGTGGCCACTCTCCTGAGGCTGACCACTGCCAGGAAGCTGGTCAGTGGACTGCAGAGGACCCCTGAGAGGACAGCCAGTGTAGCCCCTGGAGCCCCTGAATCAAGACCTGAGCTCTAGAGACGATTTTTACTTCTCTGGCCCCAGGGCAAACCTCACCAACTTCCAGGAAATGCTTTATAGAAAGAAGACCTTCTGAGTAAAATATCTCTAATGCATTTATCTAAATAACCAATAAAACCAAACCCACTGCTGTCGAGTCGATTCCTCCTCATACTGACCTACAGGACGGAGTAGAACAGCCCCCTAGGGTTTCCAAGGAGCGGCTGGTGGATTTGAACTTCAGACCTTTTGTTCAGCAGACGAGCTCCTAACCACTATGCCACCAGGGCTCTAGGCAGGGTTAAATTAATCATGTGTTATTCAGTTAAACGTAGCCCCTTATAGACTGAAGTTTAAAAGGAAGCCCCATTGTGGCTTGTTATAATAAAGACAAAAAACTAAAACTTCCATTGAACTATCATGCACAACATTACAAAGACACAAAACCATTGCCCCTCCCCCAAATCACAATGTCCATGGAACATTCCAGAATATGCCCTTTTTAAACTACTAGAAATCCCTGGGACCCAGCTTCATTTTTCCACAAGCACGGGAATTCCTGAACTGCAATAGTGAACAAATGCAGTAAAACACAGTATTAATCACCAAGTCCGTGAAAAGCTGACTTTCCTTGGCCTCATTTTCTAAGCAACTAGAAATCTTATGGGTTAGCTAACAAAATTTTCATGAGCCTGAGCAATTTATAAAATCTTCTGGCAAATTTTATGAAGTTGGAATGTCATAAATGGTAGCGTTGCTTTACAACCCTCATGTGAATTCAGCCTGACCTTCTTGATTGAAGAATTGTGTGGACTTCTTCCTCTGGGTTGGGGTTCACCCTGGTCTTTCTCTCACGGGGTAAAGACGGAACACCGAGTCCAGTGCTTCACACCTCCGTGTCGTTTTTGTTGATCCTCATGTAAGAGTCTATGACTCAAAGGCTGAAACGAATCACCCGCCCTTGACGAGGCAAGCAGGCACCGAAAACCTCATTAGTAAAATCTTTCAACCACGGCCATTTGGGTAAATCCAGGTGGCCACATATAAACGGAGCTCGCTGGAGTCCTGGCTCTGAGAAGGAAGGGTGGTCTCCGAGCAGCACTAATACCCATGCACGCCGGCTTAATGCCATGTCCATAGAGTGGGCCTGCTTGGTTTCCAAAACAAAGAGCCGGACAACTTAGATGTCAATAAAACAAAACAAATTTTTGCTTCTCAGTGTTAATCAGGCCTTCATGTCTCAGTGAAGATGAGTCAGGGCTGCTGCGCAAGGAGCCACTCTGAAGAGCCGGGTTAGGGTATTTAGAAACTGAAGACCCCGTGTATTTCCGCCATGCCCTCATGGCTGGAGGAGGTGCACGTGGTAAAGGCTGAGACCCGGCATACCACTCCCACGGCTAAGCAGAGCGGCATGTCTAAACTCGGGGTGCCACCCCCCGACTTCCAGGAAGGTGGGGTCCTGTGATGGGAGCCACCTTGGCAGGGGCAGGTGGCTTTGCAACCACGTGAGCAGTACGATAAGACCTGCTCTGTCGCTGCTCTGTGGCCAGCTAGGGGAAGGAAAGTCAGTGTCAGCAGCTGCTGCTCCAGAAACATCCTGTCTTCCTTCAGAGACAGCCCCCATCTGAGCTCCATGCTCAAGCCTGAATCTGTACCGTGCACAGGGCCCAGGGCCCGGGTCTTGTCCTGAGCAGTGTCTGCCTTGACACAGAGGAAACCCCAGGAAAAACGCTGAGCACCTACAGCACAGCCGGCCCTGAGCGGGGCCCTGGGTACTGAGCACGCTGATACCGGAGCCCTGCACTCCTGGAAAACAGTGATGACAGAAATCCCCTGCCCTTGGTGTTCCAGAAACCTCTTACTGCAAACAGCCACCCTTCCCCATCGGACTTGGATGGGACTCATGGATGCCCCCCAAGTTCCCGTCTTTACCTCATAGATGGTTAACTGAACTGCTTGTCCCCACTCATTAACAGGACTTGCTCGTTTCCTTGTCAGCCAAACTTTGGTTAAGCTGCTGTCTTCTCCCAAGTGCCTAGGCTTGGGCTCACCCCGAGCCAGCATCCAGCCCTCATGAGAAGAGGCCACCTCAGGATAAAACAATCCCTACCTACAATCCAATCCAGTCCCCCTTTCTTCTCACTCCCCAACACCCTGTTTTTTCTAACTTGGTTTACTCCTCCCCATAAAAGCAGTCAAGAAATCAAGAAACATACTGCATTGGGCAAATCTGCTGCAAAAGACCTCTTTAAAGAGTCGAAAAGCAAAGATGTCACCTTGAAGATTAAGGTGCACCTGACCCAAGCCATGGTGTTTTTCAATTGCTTCATATGCATGTGTGAAAGCTGGACAATGAATAAGGAAGACCAAAGAAGAACTGATGCCTCTGAATTGTGGTGCTGGCAAAGAATATTGAATATACCATGGACTGCCAAAAGAATGAACAAATCTGTCTTGGAAGAAGTACTGCCAGACTGCTCCTTAGAAGCAAGGATGACAAGACTTCATCTCACATACTTTGGACATGGTGTCAGGAAGCATCAGTCCCTGGAGAAGGACATCATGCTTGGTAAAGCTCAAGAAAAAAGAGGAACACCCTCAATGAGATGGATTGACACAGTGGCTGCAATTGGCTCAAGCATAACAACGATTTTAAGGATGGTGCAGGACTGGGCAGTATTTTGTTCTGTTGTACGTAGAGTCACTATGAATCAGAACCAACTCGCCAGCACCTAACACCAGCATAAAAGAAAAACTCGCTGGCCTAACCCCTGAGATGCTTGCAGAATTTATGGTATGAGTGTTCTCCCTATTGAGATAGTTCCTCCCTCCCTCCATTGCGATATTCCCTTCCTCCCTGTCCCCCTCCCACAAGTCCTTTTGAACAGAGTCTCTCCTTACCAAGTCCACAGTATCCAAAGGCAAGTCTGAAAGTTCTGACCTCCCAAGAGTCTGTGGTCTCCCAAGGTAACTCCATCAATGTGGTAAGGGACATGATGGCAGATGTGTCATATTAGCAGCCGGGGCAGGGGCATCAGGGTGAGCATGGGGAGAGCCTCCCAGGGAAGGGGACCCCCATGTCAAGAGTGGAATGAGAGTGGGTGAGATAGGGGCAGGTAGGCCACCTATGAGACCCTGGGTATTGCAGTAAGGTTGGGTGGGGGCATTGGAAACCATAAGACCAATCTGTCTGCAACAGCATGAGCGACCCCATTGGTTTGTGATGATAGCATTTAGGTGGAGTAAATACAGAGTCCAAAGTCTATTTCAGCATTCGGAGGCTGGGGATGTGAACAGCAGACCCACTTCTCCACTGTGTGAACAAGGAGGAGCTGCTCGGGCAGGTGCAGTACAGCACACGCCTCTCTCGGTGTCCTTGCTTCTTCATCTTTCTGGCGTGGTACTTAACATGGATGTTTACGGGGATTTTGTTTGCACGTCTTTAGAGGTTGAAATGGGAAAGCTGAGCAAAGTGGGGATGAAAGCTAACTCAGGCAGGAGAAAAGGAAAACGAAGAGGTCACAGCACTCAATGGCCCTTTCCCACCTACGATGGGTCGAGTGTCTTCAACGGGCCTGGTGGACAGCAGGCCAGATGCACAGACTGTACCACAGGACAGTCCGTGCAACAGCACTTGTTGTAATCATATCACCTCTAGGGCTTGGAAGAAGGAAGAAAGTGGGCTAGGGAGGTGTTGGGGATACAGTGGGTATTTAAAATAAAATTTTAACCAAATAGACATAGTTTTTAAAACCATGTTTTTGGAATAAATGTCGTCCACCCATAGCAGGGAGCATTCATGTGCGTGGGTGTGTGAATGTGTGTATGTATAAGTGAGTGTGTGCACATGTATGTGTGTGTGTGAGTGTATAAATGTGTGTAGGTATATGTGTGTGTGTGCATATATGTGTGTGTGTGTCACCTCCTTTTTGTACTTCTGTGTTCCTTGGCAAATATGTTGATTTAGGCTCAACACACTGCATTGTAGTTTTGAGTTTACAAGTCTATTTTTCCTTCTAGTTCCTTGAGGCCAGGGATTATCTTTTATTTCTGAGTGAATGGCTAAAGACATGGACAGAGACATGTGTTAAAATTCATGGTGCAGCGGAAGAGCGTCTCCTGTGGAGGGTGGAGGGTGGAGGGTAGAAGGTGGATGGTGGAAGGTGGAGGCTGGAGGGTGGACGGTGGATGGCGGAGGGTGGAGGGTAGAGGGTGGAGGCTGGAGGGTGGACGGTGGAGGGTGGTGGGTAGAGGGTGGAGGCTGGAGGGTGGAAGGTGGATTGATGGTGGAGGGTGAAAGGTGGATGGATGGTGGATGGTGGAGGGTGGAAGGTGGAGGGTGGGTAGTGG
>NW_004443967.1:20350859-20364873 GCF_000243295.1 Trichechus manatus latirostris
CCCAGCCCAGCACAGGTCCAGGCTGCAGCCACAGTTCTGAGTGAGCTAAGCTCGACTCCTCGTGTTCTGGGCAAAGTCGAGGTCTCCTTGGGCAGCCCTCCCTGGCTTTCCTCTTTGTGCCCCCCATGTCTCTGTCCCAAGCTGTGCTCTGCTAGGCAGGGCGGGGGCCAGGAGACAGCCTGGAGTGGGGTGATGGCTGTGAGGGAATTTGCTTTTGAATTCACACGGCCATTTAAAGTGTTCAGTGTGATTATCATCTCATGTAGGGTCCCAGTACTACCTCTGCATTTCCTCTCATTTTGTGAAGAAATCCAACTGGGCTAAAATATTGTATCTGCTCATCTTATACCCAAAAGCCAAGGCAGGGGATAAAACTCACTGGAAGGAGATGTGATTATAAATTTTCCCCTAAATTCAAAATGAGACTCAGAAATCAACTGCCATTAAGATATCCTAACTTATGAAGCAAATAGTTGAATTAATCTATTGGCGCGTAACTCCCTCCTGGAGTAAGATGCCTCTTTGAGGCATGTACAGTGTGACCTAGGAAGTCCTTATGTGGTACAAACAGTTAACATGCTTGGCTGCTAACCAAAAGGTTGGAGGTTTGAGTCCACCCAGAGGCCCCTCAGAAGAAAGGCCTTCGATCTACTTTTGAAAGATCAGCCATGGAAAATCCAATGGAGCACAGTTCTGCTTTGACACACATGGGGCACCATGAGTTAGAGTTGACTCAATACCAACTGGTTTCGTGTTTGGGTTTTATACTGTGACCTGGTCTGGCTCCAGGAGGAACAGAATCAACACAGGCAGATCCTGCCGTGCCGTGACCCCTTCTCTGTCGCTTCTAAGTAGACAGGCTCATGCTTACCGCTCACAGGTCCACACATGTGAAAACAGATGTGCCCAACACCACCACGCCCTTCAGAACTCCCCTTGTCTCCTTTGGGACAAGAAGCAGGACTCCTTTCCATGGTGTTCGTCCCCTTTGGCCTCAAATCATCTGGTGCCTAAGTTTTCCTCAGCTTGATTACAAGGACTCAGTAAGAAAAACAAAAGGTTCTTCAGCTGGCAGTGGGGAGCAATTCTCCGACCCTTTTGGAGGAAATCATTCTTTATTCTCATGCCCCATGTTGCCCGTGTGGGTCCCCTTACCCCTCTCTCCAGGAGCATGTCACGAAAATGCGTCACCCTCTCTTCCAGGGGCAGGAGGATCTGGGGTGGAGGTGTCTTGGCTGCTCCGTCCCCGCTCTCCACCTCTTCTGGCTCCGAACTCTGGTGGCCTTCAGCCCTGAGAGGACACAAACAGTGAGAGTTAACACGCCCTCGGAGACCAGACTTTAAACACTCTAGGTGACTCTTTAAGGAGCAATGTTTCTTTGAAAACCCTTTTAAAGCCTGGTGAAGTCAACCCAGCAAAGGCAGGGATTTTTAAATTTGAACTTTTAAAAAAGTGGAAATGCTCTTGGGATGCAAACCATTTTGTTGCATTTGTGGCCAGAGGTTGAGACTAAAGCCCTGATTGCATTGCCCATTCTTGGGAACAGAAGAGGCCATGCATGTGAGTGGAATTACACCAGAGCTCCAGGACCTGGTGACCACATTGGCTGGGATCCTGATTTCAGATTCCCATGTTCCTGGGACCCGGTGCCCACATTGGCTGGGATCTTCATTTCAGGTTCCCATGTTCCTGGGTTCATTGGGATGGGAGCCACACTCACTACCTTGCTGCATATATGCACCTTCAAGGAGAGGCCTAGAGTAGGCCTTTTCATGTGAGCACATCATGGGAGCACACACCTGGTTACTGTTTTTTTAGAGGAACCTTCATTTTGGAAAAATTCGTAGAAGACAGTTATGGAGAACTATGGACACTGGGTGCACTTGACTCAAAGGGAGATTTAGTGACATAAAAGGAGACGTGGACCCTTCCTGGGCAATCCGCACAGAGAACAGAGGAGATGGAGTCTGGAGAAGATTTCCTTCCCCAGCACAGAGGTGGCACCAGGTCATGGCATAGTGGGCAACACAGGAGCAGACCCAGGTGGGGCCCAGGCTGGGCTTGGAGGCAGGGACCCAGCAGGCAGCCTCCACCGGGGCTGGATGCTCACTGCATCTCCCCCTTCACCTGGGGGCTCCCCCTGTTCTGGAAGGGAGGGGAGAGGCACACCTTTATTAACCACCAACTCTGCCTTGCATTAATTTACTGAACTGCCCATCTGATAGACTTCTTTATGCTTCTACACTATTCTAGAAGCATCTAGAAATCTCCTTCTAAAGAACTTAAAACTTTCCTACTGGAAGAAAGCATTTTGCCCAAATGCAGATACAGTTAGTCTCATGCCCAGCTTCTCCTCCTTCCCTGACCTGGAAGCAGGTCTGCCCAGGGTCAGTCTTGTTTTGGTGGACACGACCTGAACTGACCACACTGGCCACTCCGCTGGACGCTGCTTCCTCCCTGGCCCAGATGGCCCCACACTTGTCCAGCACCAGGTCTCATGGTTGGTGGTTGTTCAAAAACTATAGTCCATAGTTGTTCAAAAATGGTGCTGCAAATCCCCTCTCCCATCAATGTCACCCTTTAGACCACAGTCTTCCAGCCTCATGCTCCATGATCACTTAGTTCACGGTACACCAGCAATCATAAAGAGAAATGTACCAAAGAAGAACACTCACTTGTTGTCCCTGTCCAGGGAACTGTGGAAATTCATTAGTTAGCATTTTTAGGACGTGCCAAGAATCATAATGTTCTATATTTGACAAGGGCTTTTCACTTACAGGGGTTGTAATATGGATTAATCCAACCTAATACAAAATGTGCAAGGAAAAACTGCTCAGCCCACTAGGGGATTTTATTTATAGACCAAGTATTTCGGGAGAACTTTCATTCTTTGCTTCTTAAGCGACCATGTGGAATTTTGAAAAGAGAAAATTACCAGTGGGTTTGCAATTGTATCATATTCTACACAGTACAATTAGGATCTCTTTGTAATAAATTTCCATTAGTTAAAAGTAGAGGTTTTACAACAAGGCTTGCATTGTTGTAACTTGAAATAAGATTAATAGGAAAGTTGTAAATTCTCCAACGATGTCGTATCATAGCTTATTCAACAAAATATTTTGTTCCGCACCGCTGGATGCCTTCCAAACTGCTGGGCTCTCACATCCATTAGAACTGGTCAAAAGCAAATGCAAACTAGTTAAATCTATTTTTGGTATTCTTGCGGCTGAATGATTTCCATACCTTTAACAGAAAGTAATTACTTATACTTTTAATTAAACCAGCTCAAGTCAAAAATTTGCCAAGGATGAAAATGGGACTAATGAGGTACAGTAGTCCAGTGACAAGAGCCAGAAGGCAGAAGGGGACAAGGAAGCTGGTGATAGGGAACCCAAGGTTGACTAAGGATATTGTTGATGTGTTGTGAGATTGTTAACCATTGTCATAGGGCAACATGTGTAGTAACTGTTAAATGAGAAACTTTTGTTCTGTAAGCCTTCATCTTAAGCGAGAATAACAGCACAATTGGAAGAGCGTAGTCAATGTCACTGAACTGTGCATGTAGAAATTTTTGAAATGGTGTACCTTTGGCTATGTGTATTTTCACCAAAAAAAAAAAAGGTTGAGAAGTTAGAGGGTTGACACGTTGTGAGGTTGTTAACCAATGTCATAAAACAATATGGGTACTACAGTTTCACGAGAAACTATTTGTTCTGTAAGCCTTCAACTGAAGTACAATAAAAAAAAAAAAAAAATTGCCAAGGGTGAGATGCAGCCTCCTCGAGGGCATGCTAACCAGGCAACCACAAGCCGTGCTGGGTGTGGGTGGGGAAGCAGCGCCCTGGGTGATAGCCCCACTGCCTAGATGACACCATGTAAAGTCACTGCACTGCTTGCGGAAATAGTCTAGGGCAAACGTGCAGGTGGAAGGGGGCTTAGTGTTGTCCAATCTTCCACCCAGGGCAGGGGTTCCCCAAATCTGGAGACCAGTCCTGGGGCCCCCTGGAAGACCTTTTTGGAGACTTTGCGGTTGGCCGCCTGGAGCAGGGTCCTATTGGTGCCCCATCCTGCACCCCAGGCCAACGGGTATGCTGCCTCCCCAACTCCCTCGGACCACCACAGAGCTGGTTCAGCTGTCAGTGACGTGTGCACTTGTGCATGTGTGCACATGTTTGTACAAGTGTGTGTGTACGTGTGTGCCTCTGTCCGTGTGTCAGTAGACCTGTCAAGCCAGGGCTTTCCAGTTTTGTCCCCATGCAGAGGGCAGCAGATCATCAGGTAACATGCACTTGGCCCCGTCTCCACTGCTGTATTATAGCCATGCCAAGCCCAGAAATGACTTCCTTTTATGGACAACAAACTTCCATGAGTTCTTCAGGGCTGGAGAGGCCTCAGGCCAATACCCGGAGGCCATCTCTCCCATTCGCCTCTGTCCCACCTGGTTCTTTCCACTGAGCAGCCCTGGGTCAGAGCAGTTGCCCTGGTTCAGAAAGTTTCAACTTGCAAACAGCTGCCTGTGAGAGGTCAACGGAAAGTATGAGAAGGAAAGTGGCTCTTTATGCCCAGTCTGTGACAGAGAGGGAGAGGGGGCGTCCTGGAGAGGGAGCCCTCTCTGCTCATGTCTTCTACGGCACGTTTACTTGTCAGAACGTCTGATGCAACAGGCCTCTCACGCCAACATCGATACCCGAGTGGGTGGTCCGTATCACCCAGACGAGTGGAAGCTCAGGCTGTGCAGCTGGGTGGACCAGAGTGCAACCTGCAATCTGGGGAAATATGGGAATTCTAGGCGCCTCCAGCTCCTCGCGTGGGTGATGAGCGCCCACGCCACGGGGTGTTGTGAGGACTCAGAGACAATCCACATTAAATCCCTCAGGGCAGCCTCTTAATCTCGCCAAGCGTCTTCCTCCCTCCTTCCCTCCCTCCTCCCCTCCTCCCTTCCCTCCCTTTCTTCCCTCCCTCCTCCCCTCCTCCCTTCCCTCCTCTCTCTCTCCCCCGCTCCCCGCTCCCGTCCTGTCCTTCTTCCCTTTCCTCGGGCCCGTGTGTTACAACATGCTGCACGCTCCACTAGGCATGGGGGAGGCTGTGACCCCAACACGGGGGCCTCCCTCCCCACTCGGAGCTTACACTCTGGCAGGGCATCAGTTCCAGCCACATACATAAACCACACCCGATACTCGTGTTTCAGAGCTGCAACATGCGCGGCAGCTAAGCTTTCAGCGCCCCGGGGGTGTGTGTGGAGGTCTTTGTTATGTTCCCACTCACACCGTTGTGCTCTGTGGAAACAGAAGACTGATTCGACCAGTGCCTGAAGGCAGAAAACGAGAGGGGAGGAGGGAGGAAGGCTGAGTGCCATCAGTGCTGGGGGACTGGGAAGCATGGTGGCACCAGCATAGGGGAGGAAGACGCTGCCATCTGAGAGCGCCCGCCCCGGAGGAGAAACCACTGAGCTGGGTTGGGTGTAAGGTGCCACTGAGCCTCGCAGGTGAGGGCAGGTGAGGGTGTCTTGCTGCAAACCCTCGGTCAGATCATGGAAACTCTCTGACCTTATTTTTGGAAAATAAGTAGTTTGGACAAGATGATCTTGAAATGCCTGCAGTGCCGGGATTCTGCAATTCATTTGTGAGCTTGTTAATTTCATCCTGTTGAAATATTTAAGCATCTTGATCTGCCATCATTGTACTAGCTCTGCCTCCCAGTTTTCTGTCCCCTATAAATTTGACAAAGAGGCACCCTGTGTCTCCATCCAAGACCATAAAAATGTTCGGCAAGAAATGCCAATGTAGAAGTTTCTGGAAGGTGCCACCAGCCCCAGGCCCTGTAGGCAGACAGTGGCTGTCATCTGTACAGCGGGCAGGGCGCAGTCACAGAGGAGAAACACCCTGGGGCTGGCATGCATCCCTTGCCCTGTCTGCGGAGACGCGGCCACCATCGGGGGTCCCTGTGACTGCCAGCAAGGCCACTGGTGGGGGCTGCCACCTGTGGTGGCTACCAGAAGCGGTGAAGACCATTGCAGGGAGGGCTGGCTTGGTGACACGGTTTTGTTTTACAAGAGATCCAATCTGTCTCTTGCTGCCCTGGCCCCTGATCTTCATAATGCAAACCCCCACACTCTCCCTTCCTGCCTGGGTCTGGCTTCCCGGGCAGAGAGCAGTGTAGACAACATGTCTGCTTTATCTACTGATTATTTGTAACCAACCACCGTGCACTTCCATGCTCTGCCAGCCTCCCCGGGGACAGTTAGCAGTGGAGAGAGCTGGAGAGAGCGCAGGGCTGGGAGCCCAAAGAGTTGGGCCCAATTTAATTTGTTTCACTGCAATTAAGTGGGCACTGACGGAGGGCTGCTGGCCAGGGAAGGGCTGGCCTTCTGTTTGTCCTGGCCACCCTGGAGGTCTCCCGTTCCCCTCTGTGGTGACAGCATCACAGGGCCTGTGTGTCGACAGCCCAGCCAGGCCCTGAAAGCTGAGGCCGTCACCTCTCCCCGTTGTCTCAGGACCAGCCCTTCCCTGGGACCAGCAGCCTCGGCAGATGATACACTCTCCTCTCACGTCCTCGTCTCCCACTGGCGACCCACTCGCCTCTGCTCATCACTCTGGCCACTGATGTTGTGCAGGGCCTCCTCACCTCCGGGACTTGTCCACAAGGCTCCCCCTCACCTCCGGGCGTGGCCCACGAGGGTTTCCCCAGATCATCTTCCCTGGCCCCTGTTCTTCCACAGTCCTTCTGGGCTCAGAGTGGTGACCAGGCTAGTCGCCTGCTGACCCTCTGAGGGGCTGCACCCTTCTCTCCCAGGGCTCATGCAGCTGGCGGACACCCCATGCTCTGGCTAAGGAAGCCCATTCTGATGGGCTGCCCTTCCCTGCCGGGGCACCTTGAAGGCAAAGCTGAGGCGCATTCTTCTGCTGGTCTCCAGCACTAGGCACTGAGCTCAGTGCCCATGGAGCAGGGTGGATCAGCGTTGAATCAGATTTGCTGTTGACTCTGTTTCCTGAGTTTCCCCGGAGACACACTAGACGCACCTGAGCTGGTTTCTCTTTCTGAAGGGGACAGACTGTAGCTTTTGTCTTTGACTCTTTCGGAATTCGTCCAGCATGTAATTATCACCACACTGAGTAAGTCTCCTGATTTGTGGCCATCTACTGATATCGACTGCTGCTTCCAAGGGCGGTGACCGTGGACCCAAGTAAAATGAAATCCTTGACAACTTCAATCTTTTTCTCCGTTTACCATGATGTAGTTTATTGGTCCAGTTGTGAGGATTTTTGTTTCCTTTATGTCGAGGTGTAATCCATACTGAAGGCTGTAGTCTTTGATCTTTATCAGTAAGTGCTTCAAGTCCTGTTCACTTCCAGCAAGCAAGGTTGTGTCAAGAAATCAAATGACATATTGCATTGAGCAAATCTGCTGCAAAAGACCTCTTTAAAGTGTTTAAAGGCAAAGATGACGCAAACTTTGAAAGATCTGTAGCCTACAGCTTTTCAGCCTTCAAGCCGCGCAGTGCAGAAGCATGCCTTTGGGCAGCACCAGGAAGATTGGCCCATCAATTGGGGGGGGGGCTGCAGGTCCCGGGGCAGGGGCTGTGACCCGAGGGGCTGAGCACAGAGGGTCTGCTGACACCGCACTTGGCTGTGGATAGTGGTCCTCGAGGAGGATGGCTCCCCATGAATGGAGTCAGGACCAGGGGAAAAATCTGGGCTCTGGGACCTCACTTCTGTTCCCAGGTAGGGTCCTGCAGGGAGCTGGATGAGCTCAAGAGGAACAGCAGCCCCCCTGCCCTTCCAGTGGACAGAAACAAGCGCGGGGTGGTAGGGACACACACGTGGCCTGGAGGAGCAGGACTTGAGGGGGAAGTGCTAGAACCAAGAAAACAGGAAAGCGACCCCAGGCCACCCTCCCCTTATCCTCATTTCAGCTAAGTATGTGCAACGGAAAATGGTCATAGTTCAATTGCGTACACAGTTACTAACAGAAAACCCATTGCCATTGAGTCAACTCCAACCCATAGCGATCCTACAGAATAATGTTCCCACAGGTAGCAGAGGCAAGAAAAAAGGCATGCCCAAGAATCTGATAAAATTTTTAACCGAATATTTCAAAATGAGCTATTTTTCTCATGAAAATGACAGGTGCTATAAAACAGCAGCATATATCAGAATAGAAAAAAATCACAATAAAAGAACATTGGATGAAAGAAAGATTTGAAAACAGCTATGAAAAAATCCAGGAAATAATTAAAAATAAAAGGGAAAAAATGAATAATAAACTAGAAGGTACTCCAAAAACCAAACTCATCGCCGTCGAGTCGATTCTGGCTCATAGATACCAAACTATAGTGCCTTAAGAGAAATAGATGATGAAAAGGAGAGGAAAATTAACAAAAAAAAGAGCACAGAAAGATTCAAAAAGGCTTTGAAAGAAAGCAATGTAGTGGAAAGGCAAAGAAGAATCCAACAGCACATTTGGAATCTCCAATAAAGAAACTCAAAGCAATGAAATAGAAAAAATACTAAAAAAATTCAAGAAAAATTTCCTTACACAAAGATGCTTACCTACATTTTGAAAGAGTGTACCTCATGACTGAGAAAATTAATCAAGAATCACCGATATACTCCGTCATTGGCTTTTAAAGGATGAAGACAATAACTAACATGGACTGAAACACATCAACTACGTTTAAATCCATGAGTTCATAATGAATTCATCATCTTTAGAGGATATTTGGACATTATTATTTTGCACCAAAGTAGAGGGTAGAATCAAGCATGTATCCTGTCGTTCTGTTCAAACAGTACCTAAAGGGAACCAAACAATTTGTGAGAATAAGTTTCTCTTCATAAAAGGAGTCGAGCTTCAAAATGCAAAAGGAATGATAGAATTAAGATGTTCACATTCTGCAAAGTGAACTGATGGATCTAAGCAATAACCATCAAACGCTGCTCACATCACAAAAAGATAAGACAACCAGATGTTCTCTGCCTCCTGATGGAAGAAAACCTGTACCACTGAAGTATCCCTGCCAAAACCCTGATCACACCTGAGTCTGATCCAGCCTCTATATCTGACTACAACTTTACAGAAAATACAGGGAGCAGAAGACCATGTTAGACTACACCATGGAGATGCAGTGATGTGTACTCAGGCAATAGGGAACTTCAGAATAAATGGCCTGATTTCCTTAACAGACAAATGAAAGAGAGAGAGAGAGGAATAAGAGGGGAGAAACCTGCAGATCAAAAGAGACTCAAGAGACAGATCAATGAAATGTGATGCATGAACCTGATTTAGACACTGATTTAAAAAATTATGTGGTGAGAAAAAAGATAAAACTATCAAGGAAATTTGAATGCTGACTGGGAAGTTACTTAACAATATTAAAGAATTATTGTTTGTTTGTTGTTATTGCTTGTTTTTTAGATGTGGCCACGGTAAAACCAGTTGCCTTTGAGTGGATTCTGACTCATAACGACCCCATGTGTGTCAGAACAGAACTGTGCTCCACAGGGTTTTCAATGACTCATTTCTCAGAAGTAGATCTCCAGTCATTCCAGTCACTTTAAGGACTAGGGTGTGCTTGACCCAAGCCATGGTGTTTTCAATTGCCTCAAAGGCATGTGAAAGCTGGACAATGAATAAGAAAGATCGAAGAAGAATTGATGCCTTTGAATTATGGTGTTGGTGAAGAATATTGAATAAACCATGGACTACCAGAAGAATGAATGAATCTGTCTTGGAAGAAGTACACAATCAGAGTTTGCCTTAGAAGCAAGGATGGTGAGACTTTGTCTCACATACTTTGGACATGTTATCAGGAGGAACCAAACTCTGGAGAAAGACATCATGTTTGGTGAAGCAGACGGTCAGTGAAAAGGAGGAAGTCCCTCAATGAGATGGACTGACACAGTGGCTGCAACAATGGGCTCAAGCATAACAATGACTGTGAGGATGGCGCAGGACGGGGCAGTGTTTTGTTCTGTTGTATGTGGGGTTGCTATGAGTCAGAGCCGACCTAATGGCACCTAACAACAACAACAGATCTCCAGGCATTTCTTTCAAGGTACCTCTGGGTGGACTTGAACCTCTGAACTTTCAGTTAGCAGCCAGGTGCCCGTTTGTAATACCCAGGGACTCCTGACCATGGTACTGTGGTTGTATTTTTAAAATCCTTCTTGTTTACACATGTATCCTGAAATATTTACAAATGAAACTATATGATATCTGGAGTTTATTTCAAAATGCTTTGGGTGGTGGTGGACACAGGGAATGAAAATGAACAATACTGGCCATGAAATAATTGTTGAGGCTGGGTAGTGGGTTGTTCTATTGGGTGCCATCGAGTCATGCCGACTCATAGCGACCCTATGTATAACAGAACAAAACACTGCCCCGTCCTGCGTCATCCTCACAATCATTGCTATGCTTAAGCCCATCATTGCAGCCACTGTGTCAATCCATCTTATTGAGGGACTTCCTCTCTTTTACTGATCCGCTACTTTGCCAAGCATGATGTCCTTCTCCAGGGACTGGTCCCTCCTGATAACATGTCCAAAGTATGTGAGACAAAAACTCGTCATCCTTGCTTCTAAGGCAAACTCCGGCTGTACTTCTTCCAAGACAGATTTGCTTGTTCTTCTGGCAGTTTATGGTATATTCAAAATTCTTTGCCAACACCATAATTCAAAGGAGTCAGTTCTTCTTCCGTCTTCCTTATTCATTGTCCAGCTTTCACATGCATATGAGGCAATTAAGAATACCTTGGACTTTGAAGCTCCATAGACACATCCAGATTCCCTGAGGGACTGAATTGCTGGGCGGAGGGCTGTGGGGACCGTGGTCTCAGGGAACATTTGCTCAATTGGCATAACACAGTTTATAGAGAAAATGTTCTACATTCTACCTTGGTGAGTAGCTTCTGGGGTCCTAAAAGCCTGTGAGCAGCCATCTAAGATACTCCACTGGTCTCACCCCTTTGGGAGCAAGGGAGAATGAAGAAAACAAGATACAAGGAAAAGATTGGTCCAAAGGACTAATGGACCACAGCTACCACGGCCGCCACCAGACTGAGTCCAGTACAACTAGATGGTGGCCGGCTACCACCACTGACTGCTCTGACAGGGATCACAACAGAGGGTCCCAGACAGAGCTGGAGAAAAATGTAGAACAAAATTCTTACTCACAAAAAGTAGACCAGACTTACTGGCCTGACAGAGACTGGAGAAAGCCTGAGAGTATGGCCCCCGGACACCCTTTTAGCTCAGTAATAAAGTCACTCCCGAGGTTCGCCCTTCAGCCAAAGATTAGACAGCCCCATAAAACAAGACTAATGGGGCACAACAGTCCAGGGATAAGGACTAGAAGGCAGGAGGGGACAGGAAAGCTGGTAATAGGGGACTCAAGGTTGAGAAGGGACAGTGTTGACAGGTCGTGGGGTTGTTAACCATAGTCATAAAACAATATGTGTACTAACTGTTTAATGAGAAATTACTTGTTTTGTAAACCTTCATCTAAAGTACAATTTAAAAAATAAAGAAAGGAAAGAAAAAAAAAAAAAAAGAATACCATGGCTTGGGTCAGGTGTACCTTAGTCCTCAAAGCGACATCTTTGCTTTTTAACACTTTAAAGAGGTCTTTTGCAGCAGATTTGCCCAATGCAATACGTCATTTGATTTCTTAACTGATGCTTCCATGGGTGTTGATTGTGGATCCAAGTTAAAATGAAGTCCTTGCCAACTTCAATCTTTTCTCCGTTTATCATGATGTTGCTTATTGGTCCAGTTGTGAGGATTTTTGTTTTCTTTATGTTGAGGTGTAATCCATACTGAAGGCTGTGGTCTTTGATCTTCATCAGTAAGTACTTTATAAGTTCTCTTTACTTTCAGCAAGCAAGACTGTGTCATCTGCACAATGCAGGTTGTTAATGAGTCTTCCTTCAGTCCTTATGCTGCGTTCTATTTCATATAGTCCAGCTTCTGGATTATTTGCTGAGCGTACAGATTGAATAGGTACAGTGAAAGGATGCAACCCTGACACACCTTTCCTGACTTTAAACCATGCAGTATCCCCTTGTTCTGTTCGAACGACTGCCTCATGGTTTGGGTAGGTCTGGGTAGGGTAGTGGGTAGGTGGAGGTTAATTATACTGTTTTAGTTTTTATGTTCAGCATAACCATAATAAATAAGATTAAGAGGTAAATCAAGTACTCCTTCTTAACTGGGTGTATTTATCTGCCATTTTCATTGTGTTGGACCTCTTTCAACAGCGATAGCTTAGATAAACACTTGGCCATTGTAAGTTATCTGTCTTTCCTCCTGTCATATTAAGATTCCTCTGCTTGGACGGAAATCGCTTCATGAGGAATCACTCCTCTGGATCTTGTGAGTTTCCCACCTCTGTGTTTTGCCCTCCCACAGGCATTGTCTCCTGGCTTCTCCCTGCCCTCAGAGCCAGCTCTCCTCTCCTCTTCAGGACAAGTGCCCCAACTGTTTTCTCCCCTCACTGGAGTACAAAGCCTGCCCTTTGGTCTACTCTCACCTTATCTACCTGCCCTATTCCAGCTGGGCACCTTTGCAATAGAAGTCATAATCAGACTAAACAGGATGAACTTGGTCTTTACCGTAAGTATGAGGCGAATGCATTCTCCCTTAAGGAACCTCAGATTTCTGTAAGTTTATACCTCAAGGGCTGATAGAATGAGCCAGCGTAATCAGTCTTGTGAAGACAGTGATGAGGTTGGTATGAAATGCACTCCACCGCTTGGGGTGTCTTTGTACCCCTGGGAGACAAGCATCAGATCCTCTGGCAAACCACAGTCACTCAATAAATACGGATTAACTTAATTGGATTAAAAGATTCCTGAAGTTAGACCCGCGCTCTGGAAAAGAAACAGACTGGTAGAGCACTCCAGTGAGTGCCAGAAATGGAAGCTATACATGGTTCATTTCGCAGGCCCTCGGGTGCACCTGGCATAAAATATGATGACTTAAGAAAATAGATTTCAACCTGAAATAGCTGCAACAATTTCAGGAGTCACTGCTGTAACTTGAGCGATGGTTTCTAGGTTTCTGATGATCAGTTGCTCATTGCTGGGGGAAGAGAAGCTGACTTGAGGACAAGCAATAGCAGTGATACCTCTCAAAATGGACAGCACCCTGGTCCATGGCGGGTGGTGGAATAGGAAGGGTCCTGGGGTATGAAATTCCGTGAATTCCATTAAAAAGGAAGTATTCAAAAGTTAGAAGGAGACCTAAGTGCAAATGGTTAATGTGCCTGGCTGCTCATGAAAGGTTGGTGGTTCAAGCCCATCCAGAAGCACCTCAGAAGAAAGGCCTGGCGATCTACTTCTGAAAAAGCAGTCATTGAAAACCCTACGGATGACAATGCTCCAATCCGCAACTGATCATGGGGATGGCTCAAGACTGGGTGTATTTTATTCTATTGTGCATGGGGTTGCATGAGTCGGGGCCACTTTGACAGCAGCTAACAGCAACAATGACAAACTGGAAGGTGAACTCTGCCTGTCCACCCACCTCACAGAGATGATTTCCACCGCGTCCCTACGCCGCACAGAAGGATGTGATGTGTGAATCTCACTGTTAACGCTGATGGCATTTCAGTCTAACAAGACACATTGCCGCTTGCCCATCCCATCTCCACAGAGGCGGATGTCGACGCGGTGTCCCACACAGGACGCCCTAATGACATGTGGCCCAGAGGTGATGCCATTTATAGACACACAGCCCTCTCTCCAGAGCCACGCAATCCACTAAGATGATAAATTATGTACGCAGAACAACTTCCAAGGGAAGTGGCCATGAATAATATGTTTGCCATGCATGTAGACAACCACAAAGAGACAATGCACTCCACAGCCGGTGGAGTTACCCAGAAGGAGACAATGCACTCCACAGCTGATGGGTTACACAGAATGAGACAATGCACTCCACAGCTGGTGGAGTTACCCAGAGGGAGACAATGCACTCCACAGCCGGTGGAGTTACCCAGAGGGAGACAATGCAC
>NW_004443967.1:20365094-20396324 GCF_000243295.1 Trichechus manatus latirostris
GGAGACAATGCACTCCACAGCCGGTGGAGTTACCCAGAGGGAGACAATGCACACCACACCTGGTGGAGTTACCAGAAGGAGACAATGCACTCCACAGCTGGTGGAGTTACCAGAAGGAGACAATGCACTCCACAGCTGGTGGAGTTACCAGAAGGAGACAATGCACTCCACAGCTGGTGGACTTACCAGAAGGAGACAATGCACTTCACAGCCGGTGGAGTTACCCAGAAAGGGTACTGAGCCCCTGGCACTGACACTGCAGTCCAGAGAATTCTGTTGTTATTTAGGAAACACTACGACTTTAGAGCAATCGTAATTTGGAGCCCACCTACATTATTGCATGATTTTACAGCATTTTCAAAGTAATGCTGTCACCTTCTTAATAGTTAATTTTCTGGGGCTTGTAGAAATTCTGTGCAGAAACGAGGAGCACACCTACAGCTCTGTGGGAAGAACAGCGTGGCCTGCCTCCTTCTTGGTGGACCCTCGTTGACCAGATCGCCTTTGCACCTGGAACGGCAGTTGTCTGATTGTCAAGGGAGCATTTCCTTCCTTCTCTTCCCGTGGTTGGCTGCGTCCGTCCACGTGTGGGCTTGGCTGTGGCAGGTCGTGGGGAGTTGGCTGCACAGCCTCTGGACTCAGCAAGGTGGATTATGACAAGCATAGCAGGACGTTTACCCAAAGCTGCCATTATACTGCTGTGTTTGTCGTTTGATGGTATTGGGCTTTCTTTGCTCTGGAGAGGCCCACCTGGCCCTGGTCGCCCCAGGTGAGAAGCAGAACCCCAGGTGGACAGGCCATAAGCTGTACACCTCTGGAGGCACCTCGGAGTCATGTGTGGTGTGGGAGTGTGGAGACTCCTTGTGTCCCTCCCGCTTCAGACCAGGTATCCTGAAAATCACTAAAGGCCCAGCCCTGCCAGGGCAAGTGTCTTGGATGTGCCGTGGCCACCCTGGTGTGCCGAGAGGAGAGCAGTGGGGGTCTTACTGGGAAAGCAGGGAAATGGCTCCAGGAGGGGCTCCTTGCTGCTCCCACACAGTTGGGGCATCAGCAGACTCTGTGGTTGGTACCTTCCATGCTCCACTCTTCTTTATGAAGTCAACTTCAGCACTAAGGACTGAAACCAGCCACTGGGGAATCTCCAAAGTTCACAAAACACCACAACAAACAATATTCTAAGCCAAGAGTTTCTTTTGGTGACCACAGAACTGGGACTGCCCGCCAAATGGCTTAGAAAAGTAAATATGTTTCCAAAGCCATTGGGCCAATGATAATTGAAAACGCAAAAGAGCGACGTTTGTCTTTGACATTAGGAAAAGCCGTTCATTTATCAGGAAGCCCAGGCTCATCAACTGACAGAACCTGGCAGCCTCTGAAGGGACGAGGAGCCATCCGCAGTACCGGCAGTTTTGTCACTGGTGTGTTTTGTGGATAATTTCATTCTGATTATTAAACCAAATGACACACTTTTGCAGAATTCCTGAAGTAATTCATTCCGATGATTAGAAAGAAGTCCTGAGTTCTTAAAACAGACTGCATGTTGGAGAACCAGGTCTGGACTATAAAGAGGGCTACACATCAGAAACTGCAGAAACTCCCGGCGATGCGCAAAAAGGGGGAAACAGAACAACTAATCAATTTTCTGGTTCCAGGGAAGATGTAACATCATGCATCATGAATGAGTTCCATTAAATAGTAAATAATAAGCTATTTCAAATGGCAGTCACCAGGTAGTTGAAAATATTTTTGTAATATGAAAACTTGTCATAGTGACATATTTCTCCTCCCAGGCAATTTTAGGGAAAGAATCATTGGAGCTGGAGTTATCTGCACAATTGATTACCTTCCGCCTTTGCGTTGCCAGTCCGAATGTCCAAAGTGTGTATTGCTTGAGCTGGAGTCCTCAGAAAGGCAGGGAGCAGAGAGACTGGGTTCCCAAAACGATCTTCATCAGAGTCGATAACCTTGTTCCCCAAGCATCCTAACATGGCTGCCGATGAGTCATACATTGCAGGAGGAAAAATTATATCATTTATACAAAAAAAAACAAAAAACAAAAAACTCATTGCCGTCGAGTCGATTCCGACTCATAGCAATGCTATAGAACAGAATAGAACTGCCCTGTAGAGTTTCCAAGGAGCACCTGGCAGATTCAAACTGCTGACCCTTTGGTTAGCAGCCGTAGCACTTAACCACTATGCCACCAGGGTTTCCTTATACAAAAAAGACAGGTCACAATTGACTCATTTCAGCAGGCCCTATGGAATCCCAGAGTCTACTACATAAAAATACATCACAGCAGTTAGGAGGTTGAGGGGTACATGAATATTTTGACAATAACCTTCCCAAAGATGGATAAAGATGGTCTTGGTGGTTCAACCAGCCTGGGACGCGTAGGTCCGTGCAAGGGACACGCAGACGGGGCTGTGGAGAGAGGAGGCCTTTCAATGTAGACTCGGGTAACTCTGGAGACAGGACAGCGGGGATGCTTTCAAACAAATAGGCACAGTTTTGGCAACTCACTCATTACAAATGCCTGGGACTTGATGGGAAGCACTAGATCCTCAGCCCAACTGCATAACCACTGTTCATGCATTTTCCTCCAAGATCTCCATGAGAACAGCACGTGTGACTTCTGGTAAACCTGGAGGGAAGGACCATGGCTCCCTTGGGAAGCCCCGTGTGCCTGAGCATTTTCTTCTCACCGGAAACCCACAGCACAGAAACGAACCAGGAAACACAGTTTCCAAAGCTGGGGTGGCTTCATGCAAAACATCCTCATTTGTTTCAAAGTCAGTTCTCAATTATAGAAGTCGTTCAGATGATTAAAGCCAAATTAATGCTTTAACGTCATTCAAACACCAACGGTGCAGAACTCGGGGCCAATCCCACAGGACAGCGAGTGAACACTGAAACTGGGTGATGTCGGCAGACATCCCAGTTACTTTGGATGCAGCCAAGGCTTTCCTCCTACACAGTTAAAATTCATCAAATAGTGGCTGGCTTTCAACTTATCTTCTGTCTCAGGAAGCTCATCTTTTTGTAAATATGTTGTTGTCGTTGTTAGGTGCCATTGAGTTGGTTCTGACTCATAGCAACCCCATGGACAACAGAACAAAACAGCCCGGTCCTGCGCCATCCTCACAATCATTGCTGTGTTTGAGCCCATTGCTGCAGCCACTGTGTCAATCCATCTTCTTGAAGGTCTTCCTCTTTTGCTGACCCTCTGCCTTAACAAGCATAATGTCCTTCTCCAGGGATTGGTCCCTCCTGATAAAGGTCTTCCTCTTTTTCTTTGACTCTCTACTTTACCAAGCATGATGTCTTTCTCCAGGGACTGGTCCTTCCTGATAATGTGTCTGAAGTACATGAGACAAAAATCTCGCCATCCTTGCTTCTAAGGAGCATTCTGCCTGTACTTCTTCCAAAACAGACTTGTTTGTTCTTCTTGCAGTCCATGGGATATTCAGTATTCTTCACCAACATCACAATTCAAAGGCATCAATTTTTCTTTGATCTTCCTTATTCATTGTCCAGCTTTCCCATGCATATGAGACAACTGAAAATACCATGGCTTGGGTCAGGTGCAACTTAGTCCTCAAAGTGACACCTTTGCTTTGTAACACTTTAAAGAGGTCTTTTGCAGCAGATTTGCCCAAATGCAATGTGTCTTTTGATTTCCTGACTGCTGCTTCCATGGGCATTGATTGTGGATCCAAGTAAAACGAAATCTTTGACAACTTCAATATCTCCTCTGTTCATCATGATGTTGCTTATTGCTCCAGTTGTGAGGATTTCTGTTTTCTTTATGTTGAGGTGTAATCCATACTGTAGGATGTAGTCCTTGATCTTCATCAGTAAGTGCTTCAAGTCTTCTTCATTTTCAGCAAGCAAAGTTGTGTCATCTGCATATCCCAGGCTGTTAATGAGTCTTCCTCCAATCCTGATGTTCTGTTCTTCTTTACATAGTCCAGCTTCTCGGATTATTTGCTCAGAATACAGATTGAATAAGTATGGTGAACGGATACAACCCCGATGCACACCTTTCCTGACTTTAAACACAGTATCCCCTTGTTCTGTTCGAAAGATAGCCTCTTGGTCTATGTACAGGTTCCTCATGAGCACTATTAAGCGTTCTGGAATTGCCATTCTTTGCAATGTTATCTGTAATTTGTTATGATCCACCCAGTTGAAAGCCTTTGCATAGTCAATAAAACACAGGTAAACATCTTTCTGGTATTCTCTGCTTTCAGCCAAGATCCATTTGACATCAGCAACGATATATATCCCTGGTTCCACACCCTCTTCTGAATCTGGCTTGAATTTCTGGCAGTTCCCTGTTGATGTACTGCTGCAACTGTTTTTGAATTACCTTCAGCAAAATTTTACTTTTGTGTAATAGTAATGTTATTGTTTGATAATTTTCACATTCTGTTGGATCACCTTTCTTTGGAATGGACACAAATATGGATCTCTTCCAGTCAGTTGGCCAGGCAGATGTCTTCCAAATTTCTTGGCATAGATGAGGGAGCACCTCCAGTGCTGCATCAGTTTATTGAAAACATCATATATACATTTACAAAGATGTAAATATATTTGTAAATATATATATCATTAAGTATATATTTGTTATGTATTATATATGTGTGTATATATATGGATGTGTGTGTGCATAGATATAAATACACGTACGTATATATTCAAAGATCAGCAGAGGGTGACTTCGCGAATAGCCATGGTCTGAATGTAAAAACAAGGAACGCATACTTTCCTCCTTTTCTCAGAACCTTCGGCCCCCATCACTGTTCTCTCTCTCCCATGGTCCATACAAGTGTCTTTGACCCCTAAAAGTGACTTCCTAAGAAGATTTGGGGGAGCAAGAAAACAGAGGCTGTGAGATTGGACGGAGGGCTTCTTAACTCCACAACTCACAGGGACCCCCAGGACCTGGCAAAGGTAACCACGGGCCTCCTGCACACAGCGGGCAGGGGGCAGGCCCCAGGGTACAGTCACACCTGAAGCAGGAGTCCAGGAAGGCGGCGGCAGCCTGGGAGGAGGCCCCCACCTCCCACCTGGACCACCTCCCTGTATTCGGAGCACAGGGTTCTCCCTGCCCCGCTGGGTGCCTGGGAGGAGCTATTTGGTGCCTGGCTGGTAATCAGTCAAAAGGCAGCGCACCCGGGCCCTGGTCAGGACAGCTGATTTTAAAGAGTGTGAGTGGTGGCGAAAAGCGCAAAGGTACCCCAAGAAAAGGCGCTAATCAACCCACATGAGTCTAACTCGGTGGGTTTGTTGCTCCTGGATGTTCATCTGGATGGAAGAGCTAGCACCCAGGCAGTCAGGCCACCCACTGTCCCCGGTCCTGTCCTCTACCGTGTCTCCCCCTATCCTTGCCAAGAAGTAACAGTGCAAAGGAGTGAAAAGCTGAGACTGGGATGCTGATTCTTCGTTACTGCAAAAATAAGTATTGTGTCTTTGAAGGCACTTTTAGGAAGAAAAAAAATACACACAACGCTGACGATCTTGCTGGGAAGGACAACTATGTTTGGATTCCTGCCATCAGCCTCAGCTGCCCTCACGATAGGGACAGAGACATAGGTGCCTGGTCAGCGGGGCACCAGGTTCTGAGGGGAGGGCACAGCAGGACTCGGGCTAGAGGATGGTCCCTTAGGAGGCAGCCTGTGACATGTCCCTCGAAGACTTCTCTTTCAGATTTCACCCCACCCTTCCCTGCCAAGGAGGGATGCCCCAACAGCTAGTTCACCCCCATCTCCCCCATGCTGGAGAATTTACACTCATGCACCTCTAATTTTACCCCACTATGAAGGAACGAGAGGCCCTGGTGGTGTAGTGGTTAAGAGCTACGGCTGCTAACCAAAAGGTTAGCATTTCGAATCCACCAGCTGCTCCTTGCAAACCCTACGGGGCAGTTCTACTTTGTCCTATAGGGTTTCTATGAGTTGGAATTGACTCAGCGGCAACGGGTTTGGGTTTTGGTTGGTTATGAAGGAACAGGAGTCCTTGGGTGGTATAATTAGTTAATGCGTTCAGCTGCTCACGGAAAGGCTGGAGGTTGGAGTTCATTCAGAGATGCATCAGAAGAAAGGCCTGGTGATCTACTTCTGAAAAATCAGCCATAGAAAAGCATACGGAGCACAGTTCTACCCCGACACACATGGGGTTGCTGTGAGTTGGAGTTGACTCAATGGTAACAATTTTTTTTTTTGTTTTTTTCTGAAAGAAAAACAGCCCGAGGGTCTGACAAGAGGAGTAAAGGGGAAGAATTAGTAAAGGGGAAGGAGGGCTTCCACCGTTTCGGTCATAACCACCACAGAAGAATGGCAACAAGCTGACTTCAATCGAGAGCTTCCCATTCCTGAGTGAGACCCGAGGCAGCTGCGCAGGCATCATCCACGCATTCCTCCCTCAACCTGAGACTCGGCACCTCCACGCCCACTTCACAGCTGGGAACTGACATTAGGGCTGACGGTTGGTGTTAGGGGCCGAGGCGTCGGTTGCAACTCATAGTGACCCCGTGGACAACAACGGAACACTGCCGGGTCCTGTGCCATGCTCACAACCCTTGCTATGTCTGAGCCCACCGCTGCAGCCACTGTGTCAATTCATCTCACTGACGGTCTTTGCCCAAAGTGGTGCAGCAAGTGAGGCAAGGCTGGAGCCACACACCAGATCGGCCGACCCCCAGACCACGCTCTTACAGTGGACGCAGCGCCACTGCCCACCACACCTGGGCCTGCCCACCTCGCCGCGCCAGCCCACAGCCTTTGCAGGGCTGAGCGTGGGGTCCCTGAGGAGGCGGGCGAGCACCATCCGTCACGTCCAAGGTGCCCTGAGCCACTGGACACCTGCTTAGATGGGGTACCCGGGATAGTTACTGAGACCCACCAGACAAGTCCCCGTTTCCCGGGTCCACCGCCATTTGCTTAGTGGTTGAATGTGTCCTTTTCTCAAAACCGACAGCCCCAACCACCCATGATTGCTTCCCCCCCCCCGCCACCTGGTTATCCATCGCGGCAGGCAGGGCTGGGAGAAGACACCGCCACCTACCGGTTCCGCTTGGTTTTCACGTTTTGGTCCTCGCCGTGAGCTTCAGAACCGGACCGGTCACTGTGGTCAGCTGAAAGAAATTCAGGTGAAAGCAGGTGGAGGGTCAGCACTCGGCGCTTCGGCAGATCACAGTGAAGGTGTCACCTTCACTCAACACAACAAGAAATTAGGAAGACAGATTTCTCTTAAAGGCAGACATCAAATCCCACCACCAGTTTTCTCTGGGTGCACATGCTCTTATATTTAGCAGAGAAGAAACGCGGTTTTGCTTTTCTGCAGGGAGATTGTTAGCGGCTGCCCATTTAGAGGTAGCTAGGCCTTTAAGAGGGACCAGAGGAAGTAGAATTAAAGGTGGTCATCTGCCTAAACCCTCTCTTCCCCCCTCAGGATGTCGGCTCCTGGAATAAGTCCTTCTATTGTTGACTCAAACAGTTAACTGCACTCGGCTGCTAACCAACAGGTTGGATGTTTGAATTCACCCAGAGGTGCTTTGGAAGAAAGGCCTGGTGATCTACTTAGAAATCCAGTCACTGAAAACCCTACAGAGCACAGTTCTATTCTGACACCTGGGGTTGCTGTGGCTGTGAGCAGACCGGACAGCAGCTGGCACTGATATTTATACCTGCCTGCGCAGTCTTTGGGTGAAGAAAGAGACCTGGGCCCCCCGCTTTGCCAAATACTCTAATGAAGAGGTTGACAATCCACAGAGCTTCCTTTTGGTCCTCCTGTGAGCTTTCCTTCGTCCACCGCAGTGAATAATCAGATTTCTCTTGCATGTGGCACACGTTGACTCCTAGCTATGTGTCTGCTTCAAAAAGCCAAATTGATTTGGAAGACACAGCCCCTTATTGCCATCCCAAGGGGTTGGCCCTGTAAATGTTTGATGAGCTTTCGGAATGAAAGAGAAAAAAGGGGTTGTCAGGGTTTGGTGTCTGTCTCCAATGGGAGAGAGGAAAAATGAGTGTGAAGATGGTTCTAGAGCATCATTATTTCCGTCCTGACGAGCTGAATGGCTGCCAGACGCTCCCCGCATCACAACGCCCTCCCGCCCAGCTCGTCGCACTGCACCTGGCCTCCCTGGGAAAAGCTGTCTCCTTAAACCTGTTGCAGTGAGGGCAGAGGGGAGGGGGTGGGTTCTGCAGAGCATCCTGGGGACACCCCAGGCCCACCTGCCTGGGTCCCCACCTTCCCCATGGCCCCTTGACACACATGTCCCCCAAGGGACTACGGGAACACTGCCCATGTGAATGTGGAGCCCACAGGTAAGGCATCACCTGCAGCACCTTTGGGCCCCAAAGGCCTCCCCACCTTTCCCTTCACAAACCCAGCCGTCTACACGCCCACTTCCTTTGGAATCGCAATAGCGCGCGGGCTGCCAGACCCCAGTTCACCCCGCTTCATACCTTTGGAAAGTACAGTTAGAACAGGGTCAGGTCTGGAAGCCCCCAGCCCCCGGTTGCACTCAGTCTTCGTCCATGGTCCTCCTCCCCACCGACCCCGAGAGCCATCACCCGCTCCCCGTCAGACCCCCCGAGAGCTACGTGAGCCAGGCCGCGGGTCCCATCACAGGTGCCCTCCGAGAGGGGTCTCCCCGGGAGCAATCCCGGGCCTTTTCAGAACTGAAGATGGAGCAGCAGGCGGAGCTTATGCTGGGGGTGGGGACAGTCAGCACCTGGAAGGCTGGGAGCCAGCACTGGGCCAGTATTTTGGGGGCTCTAGAGCAAGGTCTCTCAGCGCCGTCCGCGGCCGCTTAGGGCGGGATCATTCTCTGTGGGGGGCATCTGTGAACTGTGGGTGTCGCGCTCCATCCCTGGCCCCCACCCAGCAGCCGACGGTAGCACCCCTCCCCCGCTGTGATAAGCAGGCATTTGCCTCCAGACCTGCCAGATGCCCAAAGGGCAGGACCGCCGCCATGGAGAGGCCCTGATCTACAGAAAAGGCCGTGTTAATAATTGGGGTGACGTGGGAGGGTCCGTTCCCGCCTCTGTAATCTCCCCCTACACGAGGCCCTCCCCATGGTGTCCACACTCTCCTCCATCCCGGGGACCCCGACGGGTACCCATGCTCTCCTCCATGCTGGGGACCCCGATGGGCACCCACACTCTTCTCCCCGCAGGGGACCCCAAGAGGCGCACTTGACCCCTGTGCTCCTTGAGCTACTCTCCTGCCTGGCGCTCTGCCTCCTAGCACCTCTGTCTCAGGGCCCCGCAGACACCCCACGGGCACGGCTAGCCTGAGTCGCCCTCACACCCCCGTCCCTGGCGTTCCTGCTCAGCTGCACGCCCACCCAGACCTCCATGCGAGGACTCGGCTCATGGCACCTCGGGGTCCCCCCTTGCCCTGGTGCTCTGGCTGTCACACAGGCTCTCCCTTGGCTCCCACCAGCCCTCACCTGCCCTTCTGCACATTCTGGAACCTTCCCCAGGCTGTGCCTCCTGCCTGGAGTAACCGCAGGTCTCCATTGTTTGCTGTCTGAGACACAGGAGGGAGGTGGCCGGGAGGGCGGAACCCTGAGACCAGGCGTGGAGGAGGCGACCCTTCCTCACGCCCACAGGCAGACCCCACTACAGGCTGACCAAGGGGACACCCGGAAAACAAAAATATTTTTTAAAAAAGGAAGCCATACAATTGCACAGATATTACTTAAAACCGGGGAAACGTGCTTCTTGTTGGAGCTTTTGTTTGTGTGTGTTCAGTTTTAAGGACGCCAGCACGGGTACAACCTTCCTCATCAAGGCCACAAGTCCAGAGACCAGCAAGGAAAATACAGATTTGATCACCTTTAAAAATGCAAGACCAGTCTGTCTTATGGCAAAAGACACAACTCAAAAGACCAGAACAGAAAAAAGATGGAAACACATTACAGCTGAGACACTGACATCCTTGATTTCCAAGAGGTCGTATAATTCAGTAAGAAAGACAAACGCTTAAACAGCCCACGGGAAAGCAAAACAAAACGAATGGAAAGTAAACACGTGCAAAGGTCTTCAGTTTCTCTCAAAATTAAAGAAATGCCCAAGGATAAAAAGGACGGTTTAAAAATCAAGTTTCGATGGTTGGCAGTGCTGAGGAGAGCCAGAATCCGTCAGTGGGAGTGTGGATTGTCAGCCACTCCCAAGGGGGACTTAGCCACATCTCTCAAAACTTAGGATGCGTGAACCATCTGACCCAGCAAGTCCGATAATATGAGTTTACATACACGACATACTTGTAAGAGTGCCCCTAAGATAAACACATAGGTGCAAAGATGCTCTTATCAGCACTACTGTGTTAGTAACAACAAGTTCATTGACGGGGGGTCTGAAGTCATGATGCATTCATGAGAGACAGAAACAGAGAGAGAGAGATTGAGAGAGAGAGAGAGGAGGGAGAGAGAAGAAGGAGACAGAGAAGAGAGAGGGGGAGACAAGGCGAGAAAGAAGGGAGGGGAGAGGGGAGGGGATAGAGGGGAGTGAGATGGGGAGGAGAGAGTGGGAGAGAGAGGAAGGGCAAGAGGGAGAAGCAGGAGAGAAGAGAGAGAGAGGAGGAGAGAGGAATCTTGAATACGCAAAGATGGAAGCACGTCCAAGATGGATTGGAGCACGCTGCAGAGCAGAAGGTGCAGCATATCAATCCCTAGGTGTTTTATACACTGATATATAACACAAACATGAACACATTTTTAAAATGAATTATTTTTGCACATTTACCAGCAAGAGCATGCAGATATTTAAAGCAAGTCACAGAGTGAGAAGCAAGATTGGGGAGCTGGGGAAAGCCCCCTGAGCCTCACTAAGTCAAACAGCGTCTTTCCTGTGAGGGGAGGCAGTTCCAGTGCCGGCCAGCCCACTCTGAAAGGGTGGGTCCGATCTCTGGTTCAAATATACCGACCCATGATGGGAGTCAGATTTTGTGAGGGGGCAGATTGGCATTTGGGGAGAGCTGTGAAGGACGGTGTACACCTGTTGTCTCAGGTGGATGACTTAGAGACGTGCGGGGGTGGGCAATTCCTCACAGGCACCCGGCAATTAGAGTGCCCAGTGACTGTGAACAGGACTGGACCCCAGCTCAGCCCTTCAGGGCAGGTGTTACCAGCGGATCATGGGTCACACCTGAGCAGGTACCAAGACTATGCAATGCGTCTACCTGCTGCCCCTCCCCCTGACAGAGGGGAGCTCCTGGGACATGTGCAAACCACGTGATTGAGATCCTGGGGAAGTGAGGACGGTGCCTGTGGAACAGCAAGCTGGAAGAGACTCACATTCAGAGAGTAATTTTAACCAGCTGCTGTTGAGTCAACCCTGACCCATGGGAACCTCAGTGTGTCAGAACAGAACCTGCTCATAGGTTTTTCAATGGCTGATTTTTCAGAAGTAGATGGACATGCCCTTCTACCAAGGCACCTCTGGGTGGACTTGAACCTCCACATTCAGTAAGTAAGCAGCCAAGGAAGTTAAACGTTTACCCCACCCAGGGTGGGGTATCTGTGGTCCAGGGGCTGCTGGGCACCCAGGCCACCTGTCCCACCAGGAGGCCCATGCGCACTGCTTGGGGGCAAACAGTGCAGGGAAATTCGCCCTTTCCCGGGCCACAGCTGTGTTTGCACATGGAGGATCGTACATCCTACAGGGGGAAATGAACGTTATTATCGATTTGCATTTGTCGCCAACATAAATGACTAAATGTGTACAGAGTCACGGGAGCTGAGTCAGGTTCGTGCTGTTTGCATTGCAGATCAGGGACGAGGGAGTTTACCGGGCAAGGCCACCTGCCCCTGATGATTCCTGCATCAGCACAGAGGAGCAAGGCCTTCCAGACACTCGTTCTCACCATCTGCTCTAAGAGCTTAGCCTGGTGGGGCTGCCCCTCTGGGACCTGCAGTCAGACTCATCTGGGTTTGAATCCTGTGCCCCCACTTGACAAAAGTGCGACCTTCGGCAACTTAATTAACCTCATTTCTTCAACTCTCTCCTGTAAAATGGGTATAAAGATGATGTGGTCGGCAGAATGATACCCCTAAAGAGGTCCATATCCTAATCTCTGGAACCTGTGACTATGTGGTTAGATGGCAAGGGGAGATTAAGGTTGCAGATGGAATTAGGGTTGCCAATCAGCTGATCTTGACATGAGGAGGTGGTGGATGATTACACTGGGTGGTCAGGGTGGGCTTAATGTAATCACAAGGGTCCTAGTAAGTGGGACAGGGAGGTAGAAGAGTCAGAGTCCGAGAAAGGCTGGAAGGTGCTATACTCTGGCTTTGAAGGTGGAGGAGGGGGCCACAAGTCAAGCAATGCGGGCAGCCTCTAGACACCGGAAAGGCAAGGAACAGATTCTCCCCCTGGAGCCTCCAGAAAGAACCAGCCCTGCTAGCTTTGACTTTAGCCCAGGAGATCCATTTTGGATTTCTAACTTCCAGACTGTAAGACAGTAAATCTGTGTTGTGTTGTTTGAAGCCACCAAGTGTTTGGCAATTTACAGAAAGCACTCCCCTCAAAGGGCTTCTGTGGGGAATGAATGTAACAGTTACAACCCCCACAACCCTCCCAGTGCCCCCGCACCTCCTCCACCTTATCCCCTGTGGCTCCCCCTGCAGTTCTCATCACCAGGGCTTTGTGTTCTCCTCAGCCACTAGGGGGCGCTAGCAGGAGAAGGGAAGCAGGAAGAGAGAAAGTTTGCGGTATTTACTCTCTAATGCGCTCCTCTACCCCTCCTCCTATTATCTACCGTATTTTTACACAAATAACACGTTCCTTCTACATTTGACTGCTGGCCATGCCCTCCCCCCGCGAGGCAACCTCACAAGCGCAGCCAAGCCAATTCTCTTTCACATGTTGCTGTAAACAGCAACAAAAAATTAGCCTAGCGCGCTTAGGAATACCTCATGGAGGGAGGGCGCAGCCCGCAAACACACACAGAAGGCGCATGCTCTTTGGATAACAATTCAGTAATCACACAATGAAAAAGAGCACTAGTTCCTTATCAGCTGAGTGATGAACAGCTTGGCACTTTGGCAGTTCGGAGTCCGGCACCTGTAAATTGCCTACCCCAGTTAGCTCCACTCGCAAGCCTTCTATACATTAAATACACACATACACACACACACCCCCCTAAGACCTTGTTGTTAGGTGCCATCAAGTCGGTTCTGACCCATAGTGACCCTACATACAACAGAACGAAACACTGCCTGATCCTGCGCCATCCTCACGATTGTTGCTATGTTTGAGGCCATTGTTGCAGCCACTGTGTCAATCCGTCTCATCAAGGGTTTTCCTCTTTTTGGCTGACCCTCTGCTTTACCAAGCATGATGTCTGTCTTACTCATCCAGTGCTGCTATAACAGAAATACCACAAGTGGATGCCTTTAACAAAGAGAAATTTATTCTCTCATAGTCTAGGAGGCTAGAAGTCCAAATTCAGGGTGCCAGCTTCAGGGGAAGGCTTTCTCTCTCTGTTGGCTCTAGGGGAAGGTCCTTGTCATCAATCTTCCCCAGTCAAGCAACTTCTTAGCTCAGAGATTTGAGTCCAAAGGACGTGCTATTCTCCTGGCTCTTGTTTCTTGGTGGTATGAGGTCCTCCTGTCTCTGCTCACTTCTCTCTTTTATATCTGAAAAGAGATTGGCTTATGACACAACCTAATCCTGTAGATTGTGTCCTGCCTCATTAACATAACTGCCTCTAATCCAACCTCATTAACATCACAGAGGTAGGATTTACAACACATAGGAAAATCATCAGATGATCACAGTCACACAATACTAGGAATCACGGCCTAGCCAAGTTGACACTTATTTTTGGGAGACACAATTCAATCCATAACAATGTCCTTCTCCAGGGACTGGTCCCTCCTGATAACATGTACGAAGTATGTGAGACAAAGTCTTGACATCCTTGCTTCTAATGAGAACTCTGGCTGTACTTCTTCCAAGACAGATTTGTTTGTTTTTCTGACAGTCCATGGTATAGTCAATATTCTTTGCCAACACCATAATTCAAAGGCATCACTTCTTCCTTGGTCTACTTTATTCATTGTCCAGCTATTGCATGCATATGAAAACCCACTGCCGTTGCGTCAATTCCAACTCATAGCGACGCTAAAGGACATAGTAGAACTGTCTCACAGGGTTTATAAGGAGAGCCTGGTGGATTCGAATGGCCAATCTTTTGGTTAGCAGCTGTAGCTCTTAATCACTACACCACCAGGGTTTCCGCATGCATCTGAGGCAACTGAAAATACCATGGCGTGGGTCGGGCACACCTTAGTCCTTAAGGTGGTATCTTTGCTTTTTAACACTGCGAGGTTTTTTGCAGCAGATTTTCCCAATGCAATACTTCATTTGATTTCTTGACTGCTTCTTCCATGGGTGTTTATTGTGGATCCAAGTAAAATGAAATCCTCGACAACTTCAATCTTTTCTCCATTTATCATGATGTTCCTTGTTGGTCCATTTGTGAGGACTTTTGTTTTCTTTATGTTGAGGTGTAATCCATACTGTAGGATGTCGTCCTTGATCTTCATCAGTAAATGCTTTAAGTCCTCTTCATCTTCAGCAAGCAAAGTTGTGTCATCTGCAAATCGCAGGCTGTTAGTGAGTCTTCCTCCAATCCTGATGTTGCAGTCTTCTTTACATAGTCCACTTTCTTGAATTATTTGCTCAGCATATATACTGAATAAGTATGATGAAAAGATACAGCCGTGACACACACCTTTCCTGACTTTAAACCACACAGTATCCCCTTGTTCTGTTAGAACGTCTGCTTCTTTGTCTACGTATAGGTTCCTCATGAGCATAATTAAGTGTTTTGGAATTCTTATTCAGTGGAATGTTATTCATAATTTGTTATGATCCACACAGATGAATGCCATTGCATAGTCAATAAAACACAGGTAAACATTTTTTTGGTATTCTCTGCTTTCAGCCAAGATCCATCTGATATCAGCAATGATGTTTCTTGCTCCACATCCTCTTGTAAATCCAGCTTGAATTTCTGGCAATTTCCTGTTGATGTACTGCTGCAGCCATTTTTGAATTCTCTTTAGCATAATTTTACTTGCACGTGATATTAATGATATTGTTCAATAATTTCTGCATTCTGTTGGCTCACCTTTCTTAGGAATGGGTATGAATATGGATCTCTTCCAGCTGGTTGGCCAGGTAGTTGTCTCCTAAATTTCTAGGCATAAACAAGTGAGTGCTTCCAGCATTGCATCTATTAGCTGAAACATCTCAATTGGTATTCCCTCAATTCCTGGAGACTTGTTTTTCACCAATGCCTTCAGTGCACCTTGGACTTCTTCCTTCAACACCACTGGGTCTTGATTATATATTATCTCCTGAAATGGTTGAGCACCGAACAATTCTTTTCGGTACAGTGACTCTGTGTATTCTTTCCATCTTCTTTTGATACTTCCTGCCTTGTTCAATATTTTGCCCATAGAATCGATCCTTCAGTATTGCAACTTGAGGCTTGGATTTTTTCTTCAGTTCTTTCAGCTTGAGAAATGCCTTGCATCTTCTTTCCTTTTGGTTTTCTATCTCCAGGTCTTTGCACATTTTATTATAATACTTTACTTTGTCTTCTCGAGCTGCCCTTTGAAATCTCCTGTTCAGCTCTTTTACTTCATCATTTTGTCCATTCACTTTAGCTACTCTATGGTAAAGAACAAGTTTCAGAGTCTCTTCTGACATCCATTTTTTTCTTTTCTTTCTTTCTTGCCTTCTCACTGACCTTTTGCTTTCAGATGTATGATGTCCTTGATGTCATCCCACAGCTCATCTGGTCTTAGGTCACTAGTGTTCAGTGTGGCAAATCTATTGTAAGATGGTCCCTAAATTTAGGTGGAATATACTCAAGGACATCCTTTGGCTCTCACGGATTTGTTTTACTTTCCTTCAGCTTCAACTTGAAATTGCATATGAGCAACTGATCATCCGTTTTGCGGTTGGCCCCAGCCTTGTTCTGACTGTTCATATTGAGCTTCTCCATCCTCTCTTTCCACTGACGTAGTCTATTTGATTCCGGTGTATTCCATCCAGCAAGGTACACCTGTATAGTCGCCATTTATGTTGAAAAAAGGTATTTGCAATGAGTAAGTCATTGGTCTTGCAAAATTCTACCATGTGATCTCCAGCATCGTTTCTATCACCAAGGCCATATTTTCGAACTACTGATCTTCTTTGTTTTCAACTTTTGCATTCCAATCACCAATAATTATCAATGTATCTTGACTGCATGTTTGATCAACTTCAGACTTCAGAAATTGGTAAAAATCTTCAATTTCTTCATCATTGGCATTAGCGGTCGGTGCGTAAATTTGAATAATTGTCTTTCTTGTAGTCATATGGATATTACCCTGTCACCGACAGCACTGTACTTCAGGATAGATCTTGAAACGTTCTTTTTACAATGAATGTGATGCCATTCCTTGTCAATTTGACAGTCCTGGCGTAGCAGACCACATGACTTTCTGATTCAAAATGGCCAATACCAGTCCATCTCAGCTCACTGAAGCCTAGGATATCAGTCTTCAAGTGTTCCATTTCATTTTTGACAACTTCAAGCCTTCCTAGATTCATAATTCGTACATTCCACATTCCAATTATTAATGGATGTTTGCAGTTGTTTCTTCTCAATTTGAGTTGTGCCACATCAGCAAATGAAGGTCCTGAAAGCTTGATTCCATCCATGTCATTAGGGTTGAGTCTACTTTGAGGAGGCGGCTCTTCTCTAGTCGTACTTTGAGTGTCTTTCAACCTGAGGGGCTCATCTTCTGGCACTATATCAGATAATGTTCTGCTGCTATTCGTAAGGTTTTCACTGGTCATTTTTCTCAGAAGTAGATCGTCACATTCTTCTTAGTCTGTAAGCTCTGCTGAAACCTGTTCACCATTTGAAATACCGGTGGCATAGCTTCCAGCATCACAGCAACACACAAACCACCACGGTAAGACAGACCGACAGACGAGTGGTGGCCCTAAGACCTAAGAGCAGTTAAATGTGGTAGCCAGCCTATACAATTAATTTATTTCATTTGCCCCTTGAAAGATAATGAGCATCCACTGGAATGCATCCTTGTCCTACTTCCCACTAGGAATAGATATTCATAAATTCAAATCTACAGTGACTCACAGATGAAAAACATATGGACAACAACATTCTCCATGGAGACAAATCTCCCCTAGAGCTTGCTTGTATAATAATTAGGGTCAAATCATTTGCTGAGTCTTGATGAATGACCAGCCAGGAAAAATGCCATAGTGGATGGCGGGAGGTCACCAACTCTGGCCCCCTAATCATTAATTAATCCTTCAGAAACGCCTCTGGCCCTAATTGTTGCAGTGCTCTCTCGGTAGACCTTAGGAAATTAGAATATACGCACTTAAATATCAGTTCTGGTCTGACAGCTGAAAGTGGAGACTCGAGATCATTTACATATCCTTAAGATTCAGGGAAGAAAAAAAAATCTGAAACAAACTGGTTTAAGACCATTCTTAAATTACATGTAATTTTGTATTTAAATGTCTATCTAGGTAGCTAGTCCACCATAATAAAGTTGATGGAAGACACAATGCCTTGATATGTTAACCCTGGTTGTGTTTTTTGGATTTATAGCTCAATTCTTCGTCTTTTTAAGTACGAAGTGGGATTCCTGTTAGTAGAGTAACTCAGATGTCTGTCCTCCCCCTGAGGTCCTCACATAACTTAAAACAGCAGGTGACCAGGTAAGGACTCTTGAGGTCACTTCCCTGTTACCCTTCAGACCTGGGCTGATTTGGTCCAATTTTCACTTTGAAATGGGAGACAGAGTATGCACTGACTTTTAATGAGTCCATTTCTTTCTCATTCTTACCAACTCTGAAAAAAAAAAAAATGAAACGGCACCCAATTATCTACAAGAATGCAAGCTGAAGAAAGTAGTGAGGAATCTGCTTGCATTATTGCCTTTCACCAAGCAAATAAAACCCTCATTATGACAAACGGCATCTTTGTGTTTCTCACGGGAGTGGAAGGTCGCGTGATCTTTATCAACTGCGCTCCCTACTCTTGTTCTTGACTAAGAACCTTGGGGATCATTTTCTGTAATGATTTTTAAAAAAAATTCTTTCAGCATGCAAAATATCCCTTTTTAAAAATGAATGCCACTTGATCAAAGGAGAAAACAAAATAAAAAAAATCTAATTCTTATTGTCCCTGAACATAGCTTAGATTTTACAGTTTCAGTTAAATATGCACCAGAATATGTTTCTTTCTCAGCGTCAGATTCTCTCTGGAGAATATTCTCTGCTGTCTTAAGTGAAATAAACATATTAAACTTGTCATCTCTCAATCTTAAAAGACTTCTACCACCTTTTCAAGAGCAACTTTTGACCTAGCAGTGTTAAGGAGCCCTGGTGGTACAATGGTTAAGCGCTCAGCTGTTAACTGAAAGGTCGGTGGTTCAAACCCACCAGCTGCTCTGTGGGAGAAAAGACCTGGCGAGCTGCTGCCATATAGGTTACAGCCTAAGAAACCCTATGGGGCAGTTCTACTCTGTCACACGGGGTCACTGTGAGTTGGAATCGACTCGATGACAACAACCCAGCAGCGTTAAAAAAATTTCCAGCCGAACGTCCCTGGAATTGACTAAAACTGTGGACCGATTCCATCTGTTGCTAGCCCTATGTGACATAGATGGAATAAAAAACAGCATTATAAACTCAATGAAATACCCCACAAAGCTAAAACCGAGGCCCTCATGCAGGGGTCAAGATCCCATGTCCGGGGCCGGGCCATCCCGCGGCGTCTCAGCAACAGGGGCTGGCCAAGAACACGTGTTCTCGAGCTTCTCGGTGTAGTCAGTGCTATTTTTAACCCTCCTGCTTAGGGAGAAAGGCTTGCCCAACACAGCAGCTAATAAAATATGTATTAGATCTAATTGGAAAGGATCCTTTCCGACTCCTTGCGGAGCAAGACGGACAAGGGCAGAGGCGGTGTCGGTTTCCCCTCCCCAAGCACCCACACCTCTGCATGCAGGAAACACCCTGCACTGTGCCCACGCACGTGTCTGAAGCAAATCCCAGCTCCATCCAAGCCAAGCCATTTATCGGCTTAGTCTTGAAGGTCTACAGCGCACGTGTGCGCTAGAAGGGCACCGTCCCCCGTCTGTGTTCATCTAGTCTCTAAAGTGCAGCTCCTAAGACATTGGGAAGAAAAACAAAACGCTGGGCAACGGTGGTGTTGGAAATGGAAACGTGGGCGGCGGGGAGACCGGAGGGCCTTCTCTGAGTTAACAGACTCTCTATACAACAGAAAACAGAGGCCAACCCCTAGGGAGGATCAGTGTTTCTCCACAAGGTGCCCCAATAATTACTAGATACTGAAATAGTGAACTCGGTCCGACATCACCAGGAAAAATAGGCTCTCATTTCATATTTGTTAACCCTGGTGGTCCACTGGTTAAGCACTCAGCTGCTAACTGAGAGGTCAGTGGTTTGAACCCACCAGCGGCTTCACAGGAGAAAGATGTGGCAGTCTGCTTCCATAAACATTACAGCCTTGGAAACCCTATGGGGCAATTCTACTCTCTCCTATAAGGTTGCTATGGGGTGGAATCTACTTTACAGCACCCAGCAACAACAGGAAGATGTATTTTACACATTTATACCAAACCAAAACCAAACCAGTCACCACTGAGTTGACTGACTCTTGGCAAGCCCTTGTGTGTCAGAGTAGAACTGTGCTCCACAGGGTTTTCAGTGGCTGATTTTTCTGAAGTAGATCGCCAGGCCTTTCTTCCAAGGTGCCTCTGGGAGGATTTGAACCTCCAAGCTTTCAGTTAGCCAGTTAGCAGTAGAGCACTTTGACCGTTGGTGTCTCCTAGGGATTCCGAACACTTGAGCAAAGGGGTACATATAGCCCAGCTGTGGTTACTTGCTGACGCCTCCAGCTTGCGCTTGTGGGGAGGGTCTTCAATGATCCTGTTGAGGTCTCCACGGTTCTTGAGGTCCAGGGGCTTCTCCCAGACAGAGAGCTGCATCGTCGGGTTGAAGAAGAAGACTCGGTCGTCACCTGTCCAGACCACGCACCTGTTTTAATTAAAAGCACATCCCAGTCAATCACACAGACGAGGAGTTAAAAAACCGTTCATGTGCACCCGGAACCAAAATACCCCAGGACTGAGATTCGCACGTTTGCAAAGCGTATTTACATAAAGCATGAGTAATAATGACAACATCTGGCTCTGAGGTGCTTCAAAGATTTTTCTCATACTTTATCTCGTCTAACAGGTAGACCTATGATGACCGCCATTTTACCAATATGGACACCAAAGTCCAGCAAAGCTAAGCGGCTTAACGAGGTCACTCAAGGTCAGGAGCTCTTCCTGGAGTGCTGACTGGCTCTGTTTTAATGAGATCCCAGTTCAGACGCAGATCCTGTGCTGTGCCTCCTGCCGGGAGCCAGGGACTCAGTGACTTGGAGAGTGGCTTCCGTAATGTCTCCACTGAGCTCTGCATGTGCAAGGGGGGTTTCCGGCATCGAGGAAGACACACATCCACAGCCTGTTCCTCTCCAGCGGCAGAAAAATGAAACGGGCTGCTTTAATTAGCAACTTCAGTCCAGCTCTCCTGGTTCATTTTTGGAGGAGCAAAGACTTAAGTTTTGCCTTTTGTACTTCCATATATATGGATCTAAAATCTCTGGAAAGAATACTACACGGTTTTAAAGTCCCTTGTCTGTAGAATGTTATCAGAGAGGAGAAAAGGTTGAAAGGAAGTTAAAAAAAAAAAAAGAAAGAAAGAGGAAAGTGCTTGAGACAGAAGACATTTCCAGCGAGTCTGAAATGCTCGGAGGAGTTTGGATTCTGGCCATCACGTGATCAGGACTAAAGAGGCCACCAAGGCCGGCCTCTAGCTTTAGGTTTTGCTCCCTGACTTGTCTTAACCTCCAGAGGGAGCCAGCTCTGCCCACACCCTGGTTTGGGCCCATGGAGGCTGGTTCTGGGCTTCTGACCTCCAGAACTGTGAGAGAATGGTGTGCGTGGCTTGAAGCCTCTAAATTTGAGATGAGCTAATCTGTGGACTTCTTTACCCTTTGGGCCCCCCGGTCCCGGGTACCAGCTTCCTGACCAGCATCAGAACAGGAGCCCATATCCCACACACGGAGCCCAAGGCAGTGGCTACAGCTGACCTGGGGTCTTGAGTGCCATACCCTCCAACCCTAGACCTACCATTGACCTTCCGGTGACCCTGAGAAAGCCCCCCCATTGACCTTTCGGTGACCCTGAGAAAGCTCCCCCCATTGACCTTCCAGCAACCCTGAGAAAGCCCCTCCCCCTCTGGCCTCAGGTCATCTTCTCTGTAGCTGGAGGTTGGAATCGAGACTTGCTGATTCTAGCTGTCTGTCCATCCTGCTATGGGGAAATCAAAGCAAGACAGCTCCTTGCTCCCTCCAGGCCCCTTCCTGCATCAGAGGGGGGACAACTCAAGGACAGGCAGGCTCCTGGGCCCTGTGTGGGGCTGGATGGCCAGGGCCAGGGTGTGCGGAGGGAGACAGAACCCCGGCCCAGAGCGCGGTCCTTTCTGCACCCACACAAGGGGAATGCGCCCGGCTCCAGGAGCCCAGCGGGCGACGCTCAACCTTTCGGCCACGGGGGTCTGCGTGCTTTGACAGCGCGGGAGTCGGCTGGCAGAAGAAGTTTTTATTAACTGTAGAGCTGAATTACGCTGTGCTGTAAATTATGCACAACTCAGCTACCGCCTGAGCTCTCCAGGGGGGAGTGCAGGCTAGCAAGGAACATAAACCCGTGAGGGGAGTGCGCCTTCTTCCCCGGCCGCGGGCAGACCCTCCATGGATGCTCCGGGCCCAGGGCCATGCTCCTCGGCAACCAGCCATGCCGACTGCTGTGGGCACCTCACAGACCCGCGCCGCGTGGGGTGGGCGGGGCCTGCGGGGACCGCCGCTGTAGGAGGCGAGCGGGTCAGAGCACGGAGGGCGGAGAGGACGCCGAGGAGCACGCGGCAGGCGGTATCCACAGCTCCCCATCGGGCACAGGGGCCTCCTGAGGGCCGGCGCTGGGGCTGGAAAAGCAGCCTGAGACACAGCCCCTCACAGTCCCGCATGGACTGCTTTCTCCGTGAGCCCTGACAGCACCTGGCCTGAGGGCAAGATTCTGGGAGCACCCCATCTCTCTGCACCCCGTCCATCCACACGAAGCTTCAGAGCTGCTGTGTGACTCCACATCCCCCAGGGGCCCTGACCTCACCTGGTGGGACAGAGAACAGCTTACACATTCCAGGTGCAGCAGACACATCCCAAGGACTGCTGTCCCCAGCCGAGAAGTCACCGAGCCCACCCCCACGCCATGCGTACACGCACACATACACCACACGTGCACACACCCATACACATGTAGACACGTACACACAACACACACGCGTGCACATTAATATGACGCACATACATACACACACATACACCACACACACATACGCATGTAGACACATACACACACATTAATATGACACGTGCACATACACACACCACACACAGTCACACCACACATGCACACACAAAATACACATATGCACACACGTGTATATACACACGCAGGCAAATGAATACACAGAAAACGTGATACACAAACACGTAATATGTGCACATACGTACACACCGCAACACCATGCATGCAGTGTACACACACACATGCATACAAGCACACACAACACACATATGCATGCAAAACATACATGCACACACATATCAGTGATCTGGGCAACTGCACCCCAGCCCCCAGCAGCCCCACCCCTCTGGGAGCTGCCAGCTCTTCCAGCCTCCAGAGTCAGTGGGAGGAGGAGCCCCCACCTAGGAGGCCTGCATCCAGCCTGGGCTCACTCTGTCTCTTTGCAGGGCCTTAGCCAATGAACCCACCACCGTGGGCCTCGGGCCCTGTTTCACAGAGGGCGGCTGGGCTGGCTGCTCCAGAGGATTCCTCAATATCCTCCCAGATTCTGGCTCCTGATCTGCTCCTCTCTCCAGGACCCAGGCCACAGTCACTGTTGGTGCTCCTCCCCCAGGTGGACTTTACCAGCTGGTCACCTTCCCCCAGCTCACAGCCGCCCCTTCTCCAGGTTAAGTGCCCTCGCCAGTCCCTGCCACACCTGGCGGCCACGCCTGTCCTGCAGCCACCTGCAGCCTAGAACTATCCGCTGTGGGGTAAAAAGTGCCCAAGTCTCAGGTGTGTTCATGGTACAGAGCACTGGGCTCAGGCTCCAGCTGCACTGGTTCCATGTTGCCCCCACGCTGCTCCCTGGAAGTCTCTTCCCAGCAGCCCCCAGGCACCCCCACCCTGTCTGAGGCTCGGGATCTGGAGCCTGACTCAAGACAGCCACTGGGGGGGGACTTCCCAGCAAGCTCTCCAGTGCACAATGGCACGTGGTGTCCACAGCAGGAGAAACGCCTGCCCCACGGCCTCCGTCTTCCTTGCAAAACCTGCCCCCTGGGTTTCAAGAATAAAACCCAACCCATAAACCTCAGCACTGCCATGGCTGCAGCAGGCTGAGGGGCGACGCTGTGATTTTAAGAGCTTACTGAGAAGTGCTCAGCTAATTAAGATCTGCTGATTTGGAAGCGGGTTGGGCGTGTTTAATTTATCCCAGGAGCAGACAGGTTATTTCCTGTGAGCGTTGTTAAGGAGTGGGCCAGCTGTGGGGACTCAGATTGAGATGGCGGATGGAGGTGCTGGTGGGCACAGGCATGGGGTCAGCTCCGTCCAGTCCTCATTGGGCCACAGGCCTCAGCCAACCCCAGGGCTCTGCACCTGGCTCTGGGATGCCCCCCGATCTTTGGAAAAGATGTACCTTCCCAGGTGGTCTGTGGAAGCCATTAGCTTCCTGAACCCCTACAGCAGAGTGTGGATCCTGAGGAGTTTCTAGTGAGCAGGGTAGTGAAGATAACCCATCACTCCTGGCTTGGGACAGCAAGGCCCGGCTGTGTGGTGCTGTGGAGAGTGAGGACCACAGGTTCCCGGCTTTGGGCTCCAGGTTGCCACTCCCAGATCTTACGTAGATCAGATGCCAGGCCGAGGGCAAGCAGGGGTCTGGGCAGGTGATTGTGCTGAGCAGGTTGACTGGACAGGTAATTGTGGGCAAGTGGGACTGGACAGGTGGGTCTGGGCAGGTAGATCTGGGCAGGTGACTCTGGGCAGTGGTCCATGCAGTTGGCTCTGGGCAGGTGGGTCTGAGCAGCCACGCACAGAGTTAGGGGCCCTCTGACGGGCCCATGTGAGGGATGCCGAGCACCTGGCCTCCTCTAGTGGAGAGGAAGAAGGGCAGGGCTGCCCGGGTGATGCTGTGGCACTGACCTCCAGCAGGGGTGGGAGGGCCCTCCTGATTTCTTCTGGGTTTCCCAGTTTCTACAACCAAATGACCCTTCACCCAAGACCAGACCCACTCAAGGGAACTTGGAGCTCCAGGGTGCCCCTGCTGAGTGCTGCTGATACTGGTCCAGGGTCTTAGGGTTTCTGCCACTCCTTTTCTTGAAGAAGCAAATGCACTGAGATGCTAGAAAGCATGCATTCCAAAACGTCCTCCCCATGATGAGGCCACAGATGTGGGTTCTTCATCAGGTTGACATAGCTCACTTTCTCACTGAGTTCCTGAAGTATTTGCCAAAGCTCTCGAGCTCTGCCATTAACTCAAGAAAGAGAATTTATGCTTGGAGATTTATTTGGCCAAACTCTACCCAGATTCTAGATCAATCTCTGTTGTAAATTTGATGCTTGGGAGATACAATAAGTCTAAGTTTCTAGCTGTTGGGTGCAGAGATGCCCACCATTACGTGCTCATCACAGGGAAGAGCCAGTCACCTGGAATGGTTCAAAGTGTATGAAACAATAGCCAACTGCCTGTCTCACCACCACCAAACTTCTAAAGCAAGGGAAGAGTGGAACTAATTAGGACCATAACAGGGGATTATTTCCCGGGAGAGAGTTGAGTGACAATAATTAACATGGTACATATTTATATCCACACTACAAAGAACTCAGTTCCTGTGCCCTAGGGAAACTTGTGGAATTGAACCAAAACATCTGTGGCAATATAAGTAAGTGTGGTTACCCCAGAGAAGTCTGCCCATCCACTTGTTATGGTTGGTTTCAACTAGACCTAGCCAGCTGTAACATGCAAAATTAATTTTATGTATCATTTTATGTACATTTTAAGTAACATGTATGTGTTCCCCTTCTTCAATCATGCTGTATAATTTCTGGATAGCGGCCACATTCCCTCTTCTCTTTAACTGTCCCTATACCCCTGAGGATATAATTAGTGTATCAGAGTTATTTAAGTTTGGTGTACAGTATACCCACACTTAGCATCCTCAATATATGAAGATCTGGATTTGTTAAAAGGAAAAAATTGGGGTTGTTGCTTTTTGTGCAAAAGGATTCCCACAATCATCCTTCAAATATCATACCAACCACCAGCAGCCATTGAACTGATTCCAGCTCATGGCAACCCCGTGTTTGTTAGAGTAGAAATGTGCTCCACACGGTTTTCAATGGCTGATTTTTATAAGCAGATCACCAGGCCTTTCTTCTAAAGTGTCTCTGGGTGGACTCAAACCTCCAACCTTTTGGTTAGCAGCTTATGTTGTGGATTAAACTCTAATCCAAGCTTCAGTCTTCTGCTTCTCTCTCCAAGCTTCGGTCTCAGCCCACTGGGGAGAAGGAATACACCCTTCCCTACTCACACATACATTCACACGTGCACACACACACGAACATACACATGCACACATGTATGCACACACGAGCACACACACGCACACATACACACACGCACACACACACACAGTCCCTCTCTCCATCTGTTTACCCTCCCATACCCAAACCAGGAAGAGTGTCCTGACAGCTGAGACATGACCTGATGCTTTCTGAGCCACATTTCCCAGCTAAAATCTCTAAAAACACAAGGGCAGCATCCACATGCCGTTTGTTCTTCTTTCTCCTTCCCTTTGCCCACCCGCCCCCTCTTGGATGTTGTCCCCAGGAAGAGGCTGGCTGGTCAGGATGGGGCGACCCAGTCCTCTCCACATGCAGATAGGGTGAGCTGCCAGCCTCCACACAGACTCAAAGAGGAGAGACTAGAAAACTGCCCTCCTACCTTCCCTCCTAAGCCATTTTCTCCAATCCAGCATCTCAGACTACAGCTCCCAACAGTAATAATTTTAACTTAGTAAAGAACACACACATAACAGATGTTCTGTCTGTTAACAAGGACAAAGACTGACTATAGAAATTTATGATCATTTTTGTGTAAGAGCAGCTTTGGGCCAGGGCAAGTGATACATGTTTATTTAACATCTTTCAGCTCCAGGACATGGAGAATCTTGTCATCTCTTTTGCAAGGGTCGGTAAGGTTAGTGTTGTCAAAGTGAAATTCTAGATGGAAGATCCTCAAGAAGCTGGGGGTGTGAGTGCTGCCAATTTAAATTCAGGATATCTGACAGGCCCTCGCCTGCTGGAAGTGATAGTTCAGCACAATTTGCTTTCCCGAGGAAGGGGGAACAACGTCCCTCCTTGTTCCTTATGAGGCAGTAAACATGCAGAGAAGACATGCCATTTAGGGATCAAAAGAGAAAGACACAGAAAAAGCAGAGGAGGGAAGACTTCCTCCACTCCCTTTCAGATCAGTTCTCATACAACATCAAAGGAAGATATTTTAGCTGGTAACGAAAATTCAACTAAATGTATGTTTGTATATTTTTACTCTCAAAGGTCATCATTTTTTAACTCCTTTGCATATTTTGAAAGATTTTGTCTATTGATCTTTAGTTATTGCAAGTAAACTAATTTTCCAATTTTTAAGTAATGAACAGCATCAAAAAGCCAGTCAGTGACCAGCAGGAGCCAACCCTAGCTAATCTGAAGCCCTGGATGACTGTCTCTCCAGCCTTGCGGAGACGGGATGCAAAACCCTCAGAAGGCTTGTTCTCAATATTAGAGGCATTGTCCAAGGCCCCCATACTATCTTCAAAAAATAAAAGGCTTCCATGGAAATCCATGCTGACCACTGCTGAGGACTTCCAGAAGGATCTGTCTTGATACTGATGTAAAATGCCATCTTCTTCACTCTTGCTACAATCAGAGACCTGGCCATCCTCAAACCAAAAAGGTCTTATTTCTCACTGCAATAAAATCCCAACCTCTGATTTCCCTGCCCAGGTTAAGATCCACAGCATCAGTAACCTGTCCTACGCAGGCCAGGGGCTCCCCAAAGCCTATCACTGTCTTGGGATTACAGCAAGGGCACTGGGAGAGCTATCACGGTGAACCAGGAGCAAAGCTGGAAATGGCACAGCCCACTCTCCATCCAAGGAGACACCATCTCTGGGGGCCTTAAATGTGGATCTAAATGGCATCTTCCTCATGCAGCCTCTTCTGTTCGCCTTAACTAGCCCAATTTGACATTTAATTGAACATTAGTATCCCCTCCCCAACACGTAACTCCTCACCTGTTCCTTTCCTGACATAATAAAAGACTCAATCATCCAAAGGGGACAAAGTGACATTTGATTTCTCTTCAGTGGTATGTATTCAAAGAAAAGTGATGTTGTGTCATCTATAAATTTAGTTAGTGCAATTGCATGCCAAGTAGTTATGCACATAAAAAATAGACACAGCTAACATGATCAAGTCACCTTCTCTCCTAATAACTGTGATTTCCAGTCACCTTTGTCTTGTTGATTATCATCCCCATGTAGTAGGCTTTGGGAAGCTTTCCTTTCTTGAACATTTCTACCAACTTCATCCTAGAACATGTTTGACATTAACTCTTTAAAACATGTTCATTACCAATATTAAGAAAAATATTTTTAAAATATCCAAAACTGGTTGCTGTTGAGTCAGTTCCAGCTCATGGTGACCCCATGTGTGTCAGAGTAGAACTGTGCTCCAGTCTGGTTTTTTGGAAGTAGCTCCCTAGGCATTTCTTCCCAGGCACCTCTATCAGTTGGTAGATGAGTGCTTAACTATCTACAGGGACCCGCACCAAATAAATTAATAGTATATATTAATAGAAAGATGTGTTTACAGCAAACAGAACCAATTATCAATAGGTGCTCAAATACCAAATAAAGTCAGAATAAAAAAAAAAAATAGTGTTCACATAAAATCAAGAGAACCAAGGAGCGTATGTGGGATTTTGAATGCTAGTCAGCTGTCACAAGGACCACATACCACAATTCTACAAAAGCGTATCCCTCATAGCTTCAGTGGCTGCCCGTTCTCCCACTTCTCCATGCAGGGATGTAAAATTGGCCATTAGCATCTGAGTTGTGATATAACTTACTAACATCATACGAACACGCGATGCTCATTTTGATAATGCACCGTACACCTCTGGCATTTTAACTACCTTTGCTTCTTTTGATAAAACAAGAATCAGCTTTGATAGGAAGTGGCACCTTTTGAAGCTGCCAACCTCCCAACTGATACAGCACCCCTCTCTTTCTTCTATTACAGGTTCTCTCTTTCTAAGTCATTATTAGGGGGAAAAAAAAAAAGAACTTGGTCGGGCTATCAATAAATGAGTTTCATGAAAGAAATTACATCTATCTGTATTTTTTAGAAAATGATATAATTCTAAAACCAATGCTCAGAGAAGCATAATTATTTGTAAATCCATATAGTCTTATAGCTAATTTTAAAATGTTAGTTAATCTTCGGTGTTTATCGTAATTTAAGCTACAAGAGCATGGATTTTACACTTTGTTCAGCAATTATCTGTAAAATTTCCCCAAGTTATCAACAACTCCAATAAAAACATTGTAGTTACCCTCCACTGCCAGAATGGCTAATCCTCCAAAATTGTCATTTGGGTCAAAAGCCAAATGATAAAAAAAGACGACTAAATAGAAATTCCTCGAGAGACTGAAACAGTGCTATTCTAGTATTAATAGACCTAAAACTAGGAGCAGATTGAAAACAATAATTCAAATTTCATGGCCACTTCCAGTACTGCAAGTTCCAATTTTTCACTTGGAGGTTGTTAGGATATTACTTTTTATGACAGATTATATGCAGTCTTCATTTTCTCTTTTCTTCTTAGAATAGTATGCCTCTGATTATGGCATTGTTGGATCCACTCAATGGTGTTATGGTACATGAGCTTCTGATAACAGAGTTGACCTCAGGAATTACTCTGGACTCTGAAATGATTTTTGATGGCTGAACTGGCACAGGTGTGAGAGCAGAACGAGTATGTGGCTCTTTCTCTACTTTCACCCATTGTCACGGCATTGATTTTGCATTTCCGAAGTGTTCAGTGTTACATTAACACTGTGAATCTGCTCTCTCACGTGGCAATTAGAATGGCAGAGAATTCATATTTGACCAGTTGCCATCGAGCTGACTCTGCCTCATGGAGGCCCCATGGGTGTCAGAGTAGAGCTGTGCTCCATAGGGTTTTCAATGGCAGATTTTTCAGAAGCAGATTACCAGGCCTTTCTTCTGAGGTGCCTCTGGGTGGACTTGAACCTCCAGTCTTTTGGTTAGCAGCTGGACATGTTAAACATTGGCACCACCCAGGGACTCCATAAATCATATATAAACCCAAAAACCAAACCCGTTGCCGTAGAGTCGATTCTGGAGCATAGCAACCCTATAGGACAGAGTAGAACTGCCTCATAGGGTTTCCCAGGAGCGGCTGGTGGGTTCGAACTGCTGACCTTTCGGTTAGCAGTCTGAGCTCTTAACCACTGAGCCACCAGGCTCCAAATCATAATTAGAAATACTCCCGTTTGCTTCCGGCATTCCCTATGGGTTCATTCAGCTCTCTAGCTTGGAGTAGCGTCCTGCAGAGAGCCAGTAGAAACACTGCCCTTTGTCTCTCCTCACCTTTAAATCAAGTTGAACAACCCTATCGCTTTGTAGTACGTCTGCCAAGGAGCAAACACCACATTAAAAAATACTGGAAGATTTTCGTCTGAAAAGGCAAGTGTCTTCCACACATCTACAGACATGAGGTTTAGAATCTTGAGTTTACACTGTTGTCCTCTCAAATATTAAATTTCTCAGCTTCGATATTATTAAAAATATAACAACAGTAAAAGAAAGTTGACTAAGAGTGAGAATAATTTGATTTTCATTTTCCATATTTTGAGTAGATTCCAAAATATTTTACCCTTTATTTTTGTCATTACAACTGCCCCCAGACATAATGATATCCTATATCCTTTATCCTGTATCCTTTCTGAGTCTGTGTCAGCCCAGCTTGGCTTGCCCAGTCTACACTGAATTTTCTAGAAGCCAGGTTTTCTTAGAGAATTTTGGTCTCAGGTCTGAGCTCTGAAATGTGTAGCCAAGTATCTCATTCTTGGGTCTAGCCTGAGCTGGTAGCCTGGGTCCCCTGGTTCCCTTGCCATCCTGAGGGGTACCTGCTCCCCGAGGTGGGAAGGGTGCCTGATGCTTGGCTGACAAGGGGACCACTATCCAGGGGACATGTTGTTATGAAGAGAACAAGGTTCCCAAGAGGCTGTGGAGAAGCCCTGGATGTTGGCCATGAGATGCAGAGAGGGCTCAGGCAGTGTGCACATTGGAACCCATCAGCTGTCCTGGCCACACACCATGTCACTGTCTCAGCTGACAGCCCAGCAGGACCGCCCCATGTCCCCAGACTCACCTCCTGGAGACCACTTTCTCCCACCGCACTGTTCTCCCCACCCTACATGGAATGCCTCGGGTGAGCCTCCATACAAGGCCTGCCCCTGCCCTACAAGCGGCTGGCAACAACCCTCCACAGGTGGGACGTCCTCAGAGAACTTGGCAAGAGCAGAAGGCCCAGGGGCTTTAGGCATGAAAAAGGGGTCTACCCTGGGGGGCAGAGCAGTCATTTGTCAGCTCAGAAGAAACAGGCAAACCATAGCCGTGCCACCAATCAATGTGAGAGCCCACAGACTCATCACAGGTTTGGCCTCGTGTCTGCACCCCACTGCTGACAGGAAGACCAGATACAACAATCAGTCTGCCGTGCCCTCACTGAGCCCTCTATGGGCTTAGTCCTCAGGTCTGCACAGCCGAGGTCCCCTGAGAGGCCTTCTGTAAGGTCCCACTGAGAGGCCTTCTGTGAGGTCCCACCGAGAGGCCTTCTGTGAGGTCCCACCGAGAGGCCTTCTGTGAGGTCCCACCGAGAGGCCTTCTGTGAGGTC
>NW_004443967.1:20396846-20400738 GCF_000243295.1 Trichechus manatus latirostris
TGAGGTCCCACTGAGAGGCCTTCTGTGAGGTCCCACTGAGAGACCTCCTGTGAGGTCCCACTGAGAGAACTTCCCTGAGGTCCCACTGAGAGACCTTCCCTGATGGTCTTTGTCCACTGAAGGTACTCAGCAGTACGTTCAACACAGCCACTGCCCTGGAACAATCCCTGTCTGGGTGTCCAGGCCATGGACAGATTCAAATGACCTAACGTGAAGGTTAGAATCATACTGACTATACCATGGATTTCCAGAAGAATGAACAAATCAATCTTAGAAGAAATACAGCCAGAATGCTCCTTAGAAGCAAGGGTGGCAAGACTTTGATTCACTAACTTTGGACATGTCATCAGGAAAGACCAATCACTAGAAAAGGACAACATGTTTGGTAAAGTAGAGGGTCAGCAAAAAAGAGGGAGATGCTCCGTGAGGTGCATCCGCACAACAGCCACAGCAATGGACTCAAACATGCCAGCAATTGTGAAGATGGTGCAGGACCAGGCCACGTTTGGTTCAGTCGTGCATGAGGTTGCCTTGAATAGGAGCTGATCCAGCATGACAGCAACTAACAACAACGTGGAGGTAGCTTGTGGGCGGGGATGGCAGATGACGAGGCTCCCTGCCCCCCAGAGGGTCTGTCTGTCCTTCCTCTCCTGGAGGACATGGTTGGCACTGAGTCAGGCTGAGTACCAGCAAACCCCATGAATGGGGACCGCGGTGGATGACTGAGTTAATTGAGTGGAACCGTCTGAGTTCCCTGTGGCAGGGGGTCCTTTCCTGGTGGCAGATTGCAGTGTCAGTAAAGTGTGCCATTACCAAGATTTCCATATGGGCGATGGCAAGATAAATGAGGATTCTGTACCGTGCTGCACACAAAGACTGTTCTCCCTCGGGCAACGCAGCAGCGGGGCAGCCAGGGCTGGACAGTTGACCTTCACTCTCCAATGTCCAGGGCCCTGCTCTCCAGGGGGAAGCGCCTGCCCAACCTCTAAGGTACATGGGGACCTTCCAACACTCACATCCTCAGTCGGGTGGGTGCTCAGCAAAATCAGGGAACTCATTCCAGGGAACTGAAGTCAGATGAGCGTTTGTACCCGCAAAGTGAGGGGTGCACAGGAGGCAGGGAAATAGTGTACCGGTCCAAGTGAGCAGCATAATTTTGATCCAAAACGTACGCCTCCACGGAGCATCCCACTCCTTGGCCCCCTTGATGGCACTTAGCTGTTCATCGGCATGCTGACGGCGCCACCGCCCCTCGGGCTCCCGGAGGGCTCCCCGCTCGCTTACATGTGCAACTGGTCTCAGCCTGGCCAAGGTGACCCACATGAGTGGCCATCACACCCTCCTAACCCAGCCCTCCTGCCCTCCCTATCCCCGCCCTCATCCATTCCACCTTCCGGAAGCACCGTGTTCGTAAACTCACTCCACCCTCGGAAACCTCCAACAGCCCCACTTGTGGCTCTCCTCCTGGCCTTGGTGGTCTCCCATCCTGCCCTCTCCCCCATGCCAATGGGATGCACTCCTGTGGGGATGGCATTCTTCATGGCGGTGGCCATGAAATCATAGTCCCCCCACCACCTCACCGGGGCCCAGAGGGTCCACGTGCTGATCTATAATTCATAGACAAAGGATTCACAGAGGCCGGTTTCCCGAATCTGGTTCCCTGGTGACGTCCTGGTGTACAAGGCTACGCCTTCAACAGAATCATGGCCCCCAAGTGCAGCATGGTGGAGGCAGTGTGATGGACTCACACACTCTGCAGAATAAACCCTAACCCCCATGTAGAGGTCACTGTGAAGTTGCTGCCTTAGACACGCGGGAGCGTTTGTGCATTGTGTAAGGACGCCAACCTGAGAGGCATTCTAGGTGCTGAGCAGTGTCACCTGAAGGCAGAGAGCAGAGGCCACCGGGTCCTGCTGACACTGACCCCGACCAGGCAAAGATGCCCAGTACCCCTGCTTTCTCTCCTGATATAAGCACGGCTGACCAGGACGAGCCGCGGCCGGGGCACGCACACAGGGCACAGCAGGAGCCCACGCGCTTCCTCACGGCCCTCGAGGGGGCCCCTCATGCAGCACTGGAGGCTGACATTAGCCCTGGAGTCCCCCACGGTCCCACATACCTGGCTGGCACTTTAAACTGATGGAAGCGGTTGCTATTTCTGTTCGCTAAATTAGCCGATCCTCCCTGCTGTATTCCTCCCTCTAACCTTCAGGTTTTAAAGCTAATTTTTACTGTAATAACCTTTTCATTCTGCTTCCAAATGACTCCATTACAAAAGGGAATCTTTAAAAACCAAAGCCTGTGGCTCCCTCGCGGAAGGTATTTGGAGTGTGGCGTACTCACAGATCTGGATCCTCGGAGGCCACGTGGAGAGAGCTCCGCAAGCCATAATTAACGTTCAGTTACTCTTTCTCTCCGAGTGGAGGGAGAACAGCCCTTTGAAGCTGTAAGGCTGGCTACATTTTCCCTGATCTACACCCGGCAGCACTGTGACCCAACACACACTGCACGAGCATTGGAGTGGGGTCGCTTATGACTTAAACGCTATTTTTCTTTCTGCAGGATGTGACAGCAGTGTGCAGCTACACCTCTCACGAGCTGCAAATTAATTGTTAAAACCCAGTACTGTACTGGGGGCAATAAGCAAGAGCTGCAACAAGGTAGCACTCTTTCTCGAGGCTCTCAGGGTCCGAGGGTCTTACCACGGGGATCCGGGCACCGGGGCAGAGGCCACGGGTCTGCTGCCCTTGGCTGGGCTCTGCTCTCCTCGCGACAGGACAGTGGGCGGCTCCTGAAACACAGAGCGAAGGGGGCACTCAGCTTTTCATTGTAAACAGTCATCTTTCTTCAGTGACAGCTACCTGTGAAGAGTAACAAAGTCTCCTGCAGACAGACCTGCCCACGGTAAAAAAACAAAACCAGGTGCTGTCCAGCTGACCCCGACTTCTGGCAACCCCCGTGTGGCAGAGTAGAGCTGTGCTCCATAGGATTTTCAATGGCTGAGTTTTTGGAAGTAGACTGCCAGGACTTTCTTCCAAGGCACTTCTCCGCGGGTTTGAACTTCCAACCTTCCAGTCGGTGGTACAGCACGAACTGTCTGCACCACTGTTTTTGTTCTGGGACAGGAAATCTCAACGGCTGCGTCTCGGGGAAGAGACTGATCCAGTGGCTGCAGGCACTGGAGCACTCACGGCAGAGAGCCTGGCACCATGAGGGGCCCCGGGCACGGTGGGGGCTGGCCCACTCCCATCCCTCTGTGGCAGGGGAAGCGATAAGCTCATAGTCTTAACAACCCCAGGCCCTCACAGCGTCCAACGGCTCCAGAGCCCATGCCAGCTTTGGGGGTCGTGCAGTTCGGGGTTGGGCTCCTGGAGACTGCGTCATTCGGTGCAGTGATGCTGACGTACGGCAAGCTTGGAATAGCATCGGTCTCTGATTCCCCATTTAAAAAATAAAGAACCTTCAAAAACTACATCGCCTAATGTTTAGGGAAATAAATGCAGAAGATTTACCCCCTAAAATTAAAAAGAAATTTAAAAAAACGATGTTGGGACACTTGATTGCCATTCGTTTTGATGAGAATTGAGACAGAACCAAAAACTGCCTGAAGTTAGAAGATGTGGACAGTGATCAGATAGCACAATGGGGATTCAAGATTCAGATGAGCGCGTGGAGCTGCACAGCAATACGGCGGGCCTCGGGTCCTGTAATTAACGGGAACCAGATCCTGACCAGGCTTCTGCCAGAGCAACTGCATAATGATCATGAGAATTCAAAAAAAAAAAAAAAATTGCCACGTTTTTGGAGCTGCTATAAGAGCAGTGAATTCACAGCCAGTGCAGTAAATCCTAGTGGTGAAGAAAGTTTTTTTTTGCTTTTTTTTTTTTTTTTT